>NW_022200123.1:2188273-2234661 GCF_009176525.2 Contarinia nasturtii | reverse complement strand
CTGACTTCACAGGATGATTGGGGGTGCCGAGGAATAGAAACCATTAGGTTTTGAGCGACTTTGGTTGACAGGGTAAAGTGTCATGTCTGGTGTGATGCCCATGTCCATCCATGGGAAAAATTCAATTTTTCTTCCAAAAGTGATATTTAATGTATTCTTAAACACTCAAAAATGTGTATTGGGGGGTTTTTGGGTACGAGAAAACCGAATATGACGTTAGTTTTGCGATACAATCAACTTTCGAAACACTTTTCATACAAAAAATTCAAAAAATTTGGATTTTTGTATGGAAGCCATGCCTGTATGATATCGTAATGAGCTGAAACTTTGCACAGGTTATTTTTATCACACATAAATACTATTCCGAGAGTTTGAAGACATTTCAACGAATATTAGGGGCACCTCCCGAACAATATTTTGGATTTTTCGCTCTAAAACGAAATTTTGTATGGGAAGTACCCTTAATATGCATTGAAATTTCTTCAAACTTTCAGAATGTTAACTTTTTGTGAAAAAAATAACCTCTGCAAATTTTCACATGATTACGATATCATATAGGCATGGCTCCGATACAAAAATTCCCATCTTTAGTAGTTTTTGTAAGAAAAGTGCTTCGAAAATTATTTTTATCTAAAACTAATGTCAGATTTAGTTTTCTTTCATGTCGTGGATCACAGTGCGGAAAAGTTCATCTTACGGATGTAAGACATTTTATTTTGCATTGGTCACACCCTCAATCCCATCTCTTGCAATTCGCATACGCTTATGCAAATTTAATTGCCAGCTTGTTCATTGAAGCGGACATATCAGCCATTTCTAAAAGCGTACAATTTATTTTACTAAACACATTTCGATTTGAAGCGCTTAAATGAATTAACCGCACAATTTATTTAAAACTGAAAATGAATTGGATCCGAATTGATATTCCGGAAAATCGGAAAAACTACACATCGACATTGGCAAATACACAATGTTCCGCAAAATGTTATATTTTACTGCGTTAAGGTTTGTGTGTGTGCTATTTGTAATTCGAGACCAGCACATAACGGCACACATTTCTATTCATTCAACCAAAAATATATTTATCGGACACAGAAATGTATGTACATACGAAAATGATTCGATTTCCGAAAAATCGAACATTCGAACGCAGATACACGTTTTCAATGAATTTTGTTTACTCTAATCAAAATGTTCATCGACCGCATAAACCAAAATCATTTCTCTATCACAGCCGCACGAATAATGTAAAAAACCCATATATATGAAAACGAGACACCGATTCCACCATATTTTATTGTGTATATTGGTGCATTGCCCAAACATGAGTAGATATGTATTATTTCGTCTTCCTCTTTTAAAATCATGAAAAATTGTATATTCATGCGGCATATAAATTTAATGTGAACCCATTCGGTGGCTGCACCACACCAATTCTCATCTCTATATTTTGATATGCACCGATAATCAATATCGATTCGAAAATTTGCACATAATACGAATTTCATTTCAATCTAGATACAACATTATCAAATATAATTATTTTAAGCGGTATTCTGTTCCAAAAATTAAATCACCAACAAACGCACATCACATTTCTATTTTATGAACGGAAGCATTGCATGATAGTTTTTTGATGTAGAAAAAAAAAACGAACGAGTTGAAAATAATCACGTTTGCGAGAAGAACAAAGTGTGATAAATACAATATGGAAAAACATACGTAAAAAACGACGTTGATTTCATGCAATCGAGTCATAGCTGTTGTTGAGCATTTTTAAATGGGGTGATTTCATAGGTACAAGAGTAACTTTCCCTCACAAGAGGGATTCTCTCGGTAAAATCTCTAGCAAAAAGAGGTTTTTGATTCCAGTCAGCAAAAAATTGATGGAGCGGGGAGGCGATTTGGCTCTAACATCCCCAACAAATCGAAAGACTCTAGGGTCCCCAAGAATGTTTTTTAGGTTTGAAAAGGAAGGGGGGGTAATCCGAACCCCGCTTACGCTCGTCAACACCTATACATTTGAGTGCTTTGTTTGCATACACGCACGCACGCAGCGTGTTTGTTCAGTCGAGTACACTTCTAGTGAATCATCAGCGGTAAAAATGAAATCCACATGTGTTGTATGCTCATAGGTTTGTGTTTGCGCTATAAGCGCTGCAAGTGCAATTCAAACGTGATGTTTGAAAATAATATAAATGTGCAGTCGCTTGAAATATGAACGCTGGACCATTGTGTGTAGGTGTGTTTGTGGGTGGTATATAAGGTAAGAACAGGCTTAAATGTTTGAATGACTAATGAGTATAGAAATGAAATTAAAATATCATGGACAAAAAGCACCGCATCACCAAAACCTAACACAGACTCACGGAGGACTGGGTTCGGGTCGTATAACGTATGAACACATAAAACGTTTTATGAATATTAAAAAGCCCCATAAATTTACAAACGAAAAAAGAAATAGAAGGTAAAACGTCATAATGATGATTTTTTCTCTTTTTGTTTGATATATATCTCACGTTCGGTTAGTTGGTATTGTTGATGACGTCGACGCCGTAGAAAAAATCACATTTTTTTATGCGGCGAAAAGGAAACCTTTTTTCTTTTCGGTATTCAAAGTTCTTTTTAGTTTTTTTGTAATTTGAATGCAAGTTGCTCGTAAGTTATTGAGCTTAAAAATGGAAACTGTGCTGTGAATAATGTTGACTGAGAGCACGTTCATTTCTTTTCTTGGAACCATCTCGTTTATGGGGATATCAGGTTGAGATCGGGAAATTATTGAAGTCAAAGAACAAGGAGGAAATCGAATCGATTGCAAAATCGTATTATACTGTACTAGATTGGCAAAATCATTTTTACTGCGGCCGACAGAAAATGACATTGCTCTATAGCACAATTTTAGTGCGTTGCCACAATTTAAATGTAAATTTTTGTAATATGTCTTCCAATCATGATAGATGGATTTCATTTCAACAACCTATATCCCCAATTGTGTCGCAGCGTTGCGAATTTGCCTCAATTACGTCCGGTAAATGCCATTCCAATAAATTTTAATTATAAAGTGCGAGAAAAGATATACGATGAATTCTTTGCCTCTCTGGCAGCTAGAGTGAACAGTTTGTCTTTTGATTATTTCCGTTAAATTTTTTGATTGGATTTAAAAAAATCACCTTCGTTGCCGTTTCTTCATTGATGGCATATAAATGAGAAACACTGTAGTAGGAATATAACTCTCATTACAGCAAATTTGCCGTGGCTTTACTGAATGTTTCTATAATGTCGTTTACCACCATTTATCGACTTTGTTATTATTATTATTATTAATGCTTACGAAACATAAGAGAATATTCTTCGGGAGAAACATTGTGGAAAAATGATCATCGAATTATTTCAACATTGAATAAGTAATTATTATAACATAAGCGAAGTACATCTCATTTGGAGTATAAAAGAACTTCATTTGCACCTTGAAGAGATCATTATGCAGGTATTCGTCTCCCCTTCTCCGCTCTCTTTCTATTTATCGCGGTGAATGCCATTGAAAAGACACATTTTCATTATAGCGTCAAAGGTTTTCTCGAAGACATTGTCTCGGTCTTAAATGACATTGCTATCGTCATCAAAATCGTCTTAACTGTCATGGTTTCGAATATTTCATTAGATTTTACCATTGTCTTTAAAATACAGAGGTTTTTGTTATTTAAATTGTGAATAACAACGCAAAACAGTTTCTTAAAGTGATACACACTCTATTTACGTTTCAATTATATTATAATATGGGCCAACTGACGAAAAGTCTGTTTAACGATTTGTACGCTTCACTGGCATACCCCAAAAACGTAGACACTTCACAGGGAAAACGGCGATGAATTCATTACATAATCATGCCGCTTCGTTGATGTGACATTAAGGAAATATGCTAACATGAAAGACACATTCTTCATTATCTTTTATGTGTGGGTGAGTGTCTCAGCTTTTTTATTTATTCTAATTTTTCGCATTCTGTAGGGTGAATATAGACGAATATTTTTTTCTCACGTTCCATTCTGCAGAAATACATTTCTTCTGCCGTTTCATTTCATCTTGTTGTGCGTTTCCTTTTTGTCATTCTCCGTTGTGCGTTGATAAGGAGACGCATACGAATATCAGACACAATCATTTCCGTGTCGTAGTCTCTCACGCACATAGCTCTTGTCGTTTAGGATTTCAAATGTAATATTTTCATTGCCATTTTCGTATTTTGCCTGCAGATTTAAAGATTTTTGTAACACACTTTGCCGTTAGCTACGATTTAAATGGAAGACATTTGGTAAGCGCTCAATGGCATTTTCCGAGTTTAACTCAAAATAAAATGTGGAATATATAATTGATGCTCTGTACGCATAAAAGACAATCGTTCATACTTGCTTGTTGTGCTTCTCTTCTGAAATCGGATCTGCATTCAATTCATTTTTATTTTCAGCGTACGCGAAGAACGGATTTCCAGTCAAAATGTGATTACTTTTGTTTGGATAAAGACGCAAACATATGTTGTTGCCACAACCAAAAATAATAATCACAATCATTTTCATCAAGTGGAATCCTTGAAAATTTTATGCAAACCGTTTTTTTTTGTGTAGCAACTCCATTGGAACAATATGCTCGTGACAATTCATTGGAACAACATGCTCGCGTAAATCCAGTGAAATCGTTTTATGCTTTTTCGTGAATTTGCAAATGCATGTTTTTTCGGATTAAATTGGATGCCAAATCGTGTATAATTAAATTTAAAATGGCAATTCTAACAGTTATGAACAGTTGATGATATTCAATGTGTTTTCTGTCAATGTGCTGAAATTGGTGATAATATTTCATGCGGATTCTTTCGGTTCGATGTCATCGAATTGGCTTTATGTATATACATAGTACATTTTCGGTCGAAATGTCATATCATTGTCTCAACCAGATTAATTACTAGCTTGTTTGGCCCTCAAAAACAAATATATTTGCGCCACGTTTTAATGGCGGTGTTCTTCAGACAAAACTTTCCATAAATAATAAAAGCAATAAAGTGTTTGCGCAAAATGAATAATGCGCCACGACGACATTCAAGCTGCAGTTTTTATGTGTCGCCGAGAATGAAAATGACCAAAGGAATCCCACCGCCTTCTCCCGTCCACTGAAATATTCATACTCAACAGCAGCAAAGTCACGCTCATTCTCAGTGACACACACATATATGTATAATATTTTATGCAATGAAATAATTTTCATTTCTCTTCTTATTCCAAGATGAGAATAAGTTGTGCCATAAATTTGACGCAAACATTTCGTTCATTTTAACAACGCATTTGCGTCCATTGTCTCGATTATGTTGTGCCTCCGAATATTACTATAACTTCAGTTGCACTTAGTTTTCTTTACCGAATTCAGGCTGTTATTTCTTTTCCTAGTTGAGATGATTCATTTTTTCTCTGGCCCAAAAAATGTTTCATACCATTTTACACTAGGGTCTTTTCGAAAATTTTGTTGCAAATTGTGGTTTCAATGTTTTAAGTTAACATTTCTACTGTAGAGAAAACACTGTCACGGAAGTTCAATGAGTTTCCTAAAATTGAAGCGGTTCCGGCTTCATTTCTTTACAAGAATAAAGAGGATGATTATTTTCATTTATTTGTATTTAGTTCCGAGTAATGGCCATTTACTTCAGTGCCTGAGATATTACTTCTCGCATTCGAAGGTGAAAGGTAAAAAGAAAAATCTGCCAAGAAAACAAGTTTTTTTTGAAACAAAGAACTTGGAAGACGCCCAACTAATACAAAACTTACAGAACGTAAATAGTGAAATAAACCAACTTCCGCTGGATGGATGACAAATTTGGCCCATTTCTTTCGAAATCTGTTACCACACTCAAAACAAGCGAAACAACCGAAAATTTATGCGCAATTATGTGTACACAGCAATTGTAACTGTTGGGAATGAAAAGACATAAACAAAAGGTGAACAACTTCAATGTTTAAGTTTATTCACTTGCCCAAAATCAATTTGAAGAATTATCCAACAATTATATCTACTTGTGCTATTACATCTACTTGTGCAGAAAGCAACTAAACTACAAACATCCACAATAAGCACATGAGCTTGAAAATGCTCTGCTACAAGCGACAAAGCGAATGATACCGGCACAAAATGTTGAGATTAAATTAATTCAAATTTAAGTTTAATTGAATGCAACGGATAGATGGGAACCCTTTATTTGAATTTAATCTTTGAAACAAATCAAATGCATGAAATAACTGCCTACGATGCTAGGTGATTAAATTGCAAAGACTACAAAGTTCTCCTGCGATGCATGAGTAAAAACAAAATGTGTGAATTCTTTCGAAAAAACCGCCACTTATACATAGGAATGAAAGCCGCAAAGATGGTTTCTACATTTAATCAAACAAACCAAAAAAACCATTTCCAGATGAATTTTGATTTGCACCGTTTTTTATTCTTCCAAGAAAAATCCACCACTTAAATTTAATTAAATAAAACATGTGTGTGTGCTATGAATTGTGTAGACAATCCAGAAATTCATTTTCAGCTAAAAAAACATGATATAGACCCGAAGAACACTGTGGAATGATGCCGAAGCGTTTTTGGTGTTAAATACTAAAATTTCAAAACAGGTGAAACACTACCAAAACACGGAATTGGAGAAACAACACCGTTACGTATGTACCTGTGCTTGTATATAAACTTTGAATTATTCGAGTGCATGTAGAGTATTTACATGAGTTACTGGGTTTCTATTTGACTGATTACAAAGACTGAAGCACTGTTTTATATATTTAGCTGTAAATAGATAAGAAATCGTACTGCCGTCACTTTCTTCTATATGCAAACGCTTTGAAATGCTGATACGCACATGGATCAAGTAAACATTGTTTTGCATACAAATATGTGACATTATATTCAACATATATCCGGTTGTGTGTTGCCCAAAATTATGTATGCTCAACTTGAATTTGTAACTCTAAACCAGTCGAGAGATAAAAGCACTGAAATGTACCCAAGACATACAATGCCAGTGGTGAAAATTAAAGTTTAAAATTCCAGTGAAAACAACAGTAAAAGAGAGAAAAACAAACATTTTGCACGTGTAATCACTCTGAATGGAAATGACATTTTGGCCAAAAGTGAGCAACAGCAAAATTGCTCGCAATTTCTTCAGTTAACTACAGCTAACCCAAGAAAACATTTACGTTTGGTGTGTGTATTGCACAATTCATGGCATATAAATGTTTCTCGGTGCATGTTCAAGACAAGATGGATTGAAACATAAACTTCACTCAAACTCTCTTGATATGCTATGGATACGGTACAACAATGCAAACTGTTGGCACAATGAAAAAGACATTTGAAATTCGAAACAAAGGTACCTGAAGAAACGACTTAATCTTGTGGTAAATTTTCTTTCACAAACAAATATGCAAATTCAAAGCCACTCTTTTTTGATGCATTACATGAAAACATTAATCTTTCGGTGTTGTTCAACCAAAGGAAAAAAAATCGAAAATATTTCAATTAATTTGGTGTAAGGTGTTGAGAAATAACTTTTTTAAGGTTTATACACTGCAAAAACTATGCGTCATTTGCTTTGAGTGGTAAAATTCATTTTTGTATAAAATTCTTTCGTTGACATTTTTTGGAATTAATCAACTCGACACTTTTCGTAAACGATTGAAGAAGAAATAAAAACTCCTCTGACGACGGAATTGATATTAAAATTTAGCGGGAAAAAATTCTTATTGAAAGCGAAGGCGATGTAAAATGCAATTATTACCACAGAATATTGTAATTATATAGAATTCTATGGAATTAAATGCTCCATAAAACTTCCCACAAAATTGAACAATTTCCAAGGAAAAAAAATTCACGAACGAATTTTCTAAAAAGACATTTTTTTGTGGATTGAGCTCAGGAATCCGAAAAAAAGGAATTTCAAGATGATAGCTGTACTCTTAATTGAGTTTTGCGTGGTACATACAAACCGAAAACGATTTTATAGCTTGATGGTACTCAGCTTGGTATTTACTTTGAAGACCAGTTATTTATTGCATACAAATGGCCATGATATTTGATGTAACTAAAACCATGTAGATCATGGTTATCATTTTTACAAAGTTGTCCTTCGGGCAGACAATATATTGCTTAATGTGAAACGTAGTTTTATACATTAAGCTATGGAATAGTAAGATAATATATATTATATATATATATGTTTGTTCAGTGATTTTAGAGAAAACCAGAAAAGATAGAGAGTTCGGGTTTTCGGCATTCGATAGGGCATAAAAAACCCTCCAGACAGATTTTTTATTTTCCCCATAAGTGCTCCCCATTTAATTTTTTCATTCATGGACCCTCTTTTTTGGATTCCACTTTGAAAAATATTTCGATTCCACTCACCATTTATTGAGTGGATAACGAATGGATTCGGGTGGAATTACGTTTCTCCGCAACTTTATTGGGTGGATAAACGATGGAATAAATGAGTTTTACTTCAGTGTTAATTTGATTACTTTGGATCTAGATGAAACTTGTTGAAAAAAAGTTGGAGACACCCGAGGCACCAAATTGTTTTAGATTTCTTATAAAATTACCTTTCGAATGGTATATAAATTATGGAGTTTCCGGCAGGTTTGATGGCATTTTACGCTGGCCGTTTGGCCGAAATATGAAAAATTATGAGAAAAATCGGCTTCCGAATCTTATAGCAAGCAACCTAGTTCTATGATTTTGATGAATTAATAATAGTTCTTTGCCAGATGATAGCTCTTGGAACCCTCTTTCCAACGGTATATAGCTTATTAGCCAATCGAACTTGTGGATGTGTTTCCCAGGTGGCCGTAGATTGACGCTAGTGATATATCAATGATACTATTGATAGTTCGATATGAATAACGTGCTATTGGTACATTTTGATTTTGTGACAACAACAATTTGGCTCTTCAATATTTTGCCGCAAATGTAGAATCTAAAATATCAAAATAGAGCTCTATATTTGAAGGAATACATTGAAGAGAAATAATTGTTGTTGTCACAAAATTGAAATGTACCAATAGCACGATATTCATATCGTACTATCAATAGTATCATGATATATCACTAGCGTCATTCTATTCACTGCAAATTAGTGAAAATATTTGCAAAGTCAACTTTCAAGGGGAAATTTATTGCGGCATTTTCCTCTGATTACTTTGAATTTTAACATCTGAGTTTTCTGCCTTTTTGAAGCTCAACTCCATAGGTGGCAATATATCCAAAATGAGAAAAATATAGGTAAAGTACATTTTCGAGCTTCATTGCAAGCAACCTAGTTCTATGATTTTGATTAAATTTCGCCAGATGATAGCTCCCAAAGTCCTCTTTCTAACGCTATATAGCTTATTAGCCAATCAAACTTGTGAAGAGTTTTGGAATTTCAATTTAATTATGGCATTGACAAAAACCTTAGAGAAAACCGAAATCCATGTGATGCATTTATTAGGTAGTTCTGGACGTTCTCATTTCAGTAATTGAATTGAACGATTTCACCATTTATGGATCATCAGCGCAGCTTTTAAGAAAACCATCTATATAATCTATAGGATTTACTAACTTTTTGAAGTGGGAGCGCATAGGTAGTCGTTGAGGCAATATGAGGAAAATATTGGCAAAATCAATTTTCAAGGTGTAATTTATTTTAAAAAAATTGTGGCAAAAAATTCAAAATATGAATGTCGAGTAGTTTGTTTTTCTTAGTAGTACGGTTCCACGTTTCACATTAAGCTCTACGGCCAAAAACTGGCAGTGTATTTGGATTTTGTCATCTGGATATTTCAGCTCATCTGGATGACGTATAAAAATACTACCATAACTATAACAATCACTTATATTGTTTTCACTCCATATCATCGCCTAATGTCATCCAGCCTTCGGGAAATGTTATCACTCAAACATCGAGGTATTTTCAATTATTTTGAAATGCGTAGAAATTGCACATTTTTCGTATCATTATTATTGTATTAACATTACCATGGATCGACAAGAATGATGTTGGGTACATTTCAAAATTAAGGTAGCACCACATTATTAGATGAAATGCAAAGTAATCGATGACAACTTTTCTTTCCACAAAAAATCCATCATAAATTTTCAATATCGTTCATCATTGTAAATAAAACCATATCCCTTCATACAAAGAACTAATATTCTTTTTGATTTAAAATCTTACAATCGGATGAAAATGTCCATTCAATATTTCCTTTAAAAAATAATATGTTTTAATACAAAATTTTCTTGTATTTGTTTCAATTACAAAAATAGACTTTAAAACTCAAACATATTTTTCTGTGCCAAATCGCCCATTGAACAATATCGAACAAAAAGTTTGTGAATGATAAAATAACAATAATTCTCAGGTTCTTCGTTTTGACGGTTGGTCGTCGGAATCATTACAGTTAATTTCACTTAATTTGGCCTTTAAATGCACTTGCAGTCAGTTCGCAGGTGAAAAACTGAAGAAAATTCTGTCATGATTCTGATTTCAATGGTTACACTGCAACTATTCGTGATTTTGCTGAGAGTTGAGAATTCATATTTTACTTCGTTTGTTGGTGTAAATCGATTTGTTTGTATTTTGTTAGATATTCTGGCTGCAGAGCAAAACGTTTACCTATTTCATACAGACAGATGATTACTTGCACAAAAAAGCTAACAAGTAATTGTAGAAGAGAGCCGGGCAAATCGCCCCAATTTAATCGAAATACTTTTGGATTTGCGGTCATGTTGAAAAAGTTACCAATGAAAAGCTAACGTGATTATAGGATTAATGTATTTATCGGCTTTTTACAAAGTGCTCAAGCATTTTTTTTATTGATGAAATCCCATTGAATATTTCTCCGCTATACACAGATTCTGTGTCACAGACTGCGTGCATTTTTCCCGTATTTATTCAGCAAATGTCTTTATCATTGCTGATAGGATTGATGTCCATGCGGTTGAAAAACTCAATTGCTTTTACCACGTTCGACGGTTTTCTTTCTTCTCTTTCGTTAGTATTACGGTGATTGTTGAAAATGTGGTATTTAAAAGTTTGAAAAAAAAGTGAACGAAAGAGTAAAGAAAAAGGGACCAACGTAAATGTATCGCGAACTCAATGAATTCTCAGACAAAGTATAGTACTGATGACGGGTTTTTTTTTCGCTCATGATGTTGAGTCCGCGAAGAAAAAGCGTTCAACATTAATTTCCTGGGTGACATTATTTTCAATAGAATTGAAATGATAGATGACATGAAATTATTCATAGTCATCAAAATGCAGCGCCAGCATGAGCAAAGCGACGAATGTCGGTGTTGTTTTTGCTGCCATGCCTCGAGTTACATCGTTTTTGCAGTGATATCAAAAGATGAGGTTGAGCAGAGTAGAAGGAAAGACAGTGAGTGTGACAAGAATAAGTAAAATCGCTGGAAGATTTCGAACGAAAAAGCAACGAAAAAAATATATATGATAAAATCGTTGCTTCTTGTCCCATTCGGGAGAGAAAAAAGGCGTCCGATTTAAGTGCCAGAAAAAAAACTGTAGCAACAACAAGTTGATGGGCGCGTCAACGAAATACAAAAAAAAAATTAATAATTTCCGAATGATGGGAAAAATGGGTGAAAAAAAAAGGAATTTGATGAAAGGCAACAACGAAAGAGATCGCAGTTGAATATAAAGAATTATGCAGGAATTGTTTATTGATATAAATGAAGTTTTGGCATTTACATCAAAAACGTGTTTTGTATAAATGTGTCGATTTGATACAATACACGATGGAAAGAAACTTTTTTGTTTCTTCTTCTTCTGGGGCGTTGAAATTCTTTTGTAACCATAAATTTACGTTTGTAAATAAAATACAAGTGATTTGCATTTTATTTTCACTCTCATTATTCATTCTAACTCGGGAAAATTTCGTTTTCCGTTTCTCTTTTCGCCTCGCTTTTTATGTTGTTTTGTTTTTATGTTCGTATTTTCATTTCACATGAATTTGTGCTGGCCATTAAACATGACAGCATACATTTCCTTATTAGCAACATACAAATACGCTTTCAAAGGAGTTTCTTTTCCGTCAAACTAATTAAAAAGTGTGCAAAGTGGATAAGACTCAGTTCTCCGTTCTTTTAACGAAATTACTCAAGTCCAATGAGTGGATAAGTTGATGTTTCACACTCTCGAAACCATGGTGCTAGTAACTGACAATAATTTAATACGTCCATCCGACGGACAGCATTTGGAGCGACCGTACTTTGAAGTTATTTATGTACACGTTTTAATGTCCGGAAATTGACACGAAGCCTTTTATCTATACGTGAAATTTGCTTTCTATTTGGTTTTTCTATATTTTAAATCATTTGAATGTAAAAAATATTCTTTGAATCCATCGCTGTTTAGACTTTCGGTCAAGTCTGGTAGGTTCGTTCAGGAATGATAATTTAGTTGCATGCATACTTTAAAATTGGTGTCCGTCAGAAACGCAATCCAATTTGATTTATTCGGGTGTCTCGGCGTGACCACTAAATTTGATCAATTTACTCGAATTTAATAAATTAATGGATTCGTTTTACATAAAAAACGAAATAACTGAAGGATTGAGAATATTCTAAGATATTATTTTTTTTAACGCATTGTAATGGCATAAATTGTATTCCATTACAATATTAAACAGCTTCGTCTTGATAGCCAATTTAAGTTGATTAAATATACATTACGAAAAAAAATGTGTGGTGAATTTGTCTGTATATAAATTGCCGTCTTTCTTCATATCTCAGTTCATTTCACATTTTCATCGTGATTAAGCAACAAATCGGAAAATGAAAGTGTTAAGTGGTTCTAAATCAATGTTGATCCAGACATTTCTCTATAAAAAGACCCCACGAAAACTGGGTAGTATTAAAATTCCGTATTCGATATTGAATTTATTATTTTTAACTCCAATGGTGACCAACACTTTACTATTATTTTACGGAGTTTATGTGCAATTAAAAAATGGTGGAGGTTTAAAAGAAATGTCCGGTTCATTTTACTTGGGAATCGGAACATCTTCAATAATAGTCATGTACTGGCTATTAGCAATGGATTCGAAACTAATTATCGACTTGGTTGAATTTGTGGAGAAAATTGTGAAAAAACGTAAAAAAGATTTTTAAAATGAAAATTTTGCAGATAAAAAAATGTTTGCTTTTCGATAAAACACATAGGTGCTGAACAGTCCGATGGATCTAAAAATATTTACATTGAATGCAATGATGGAAATATAAGTTTTGTTCGCAAAATGAAAATGTTTTCAATTTACGTCATAATAACAACGATTACTGTTCCAATTTTGTGTCCGATTGGAAATGCAATTTTTAAATTTCCACCGCCGAAAATGTGGTTCTTTCCATTTCCAATAGCGTGAGTGTATTATGCATGAATTTTAACCGACATGAATCGGTTTTTTTAATTTGTTTTCCGTTCCGTTACTATTTCAGGGTGTGGTGGAATACAACTCATGCCCTTGGTTATTATGTAGCACTTTTACCACAGATCGGATGTACAGCAATTTATATGATAAGCATTTCAATAATGATTACGTTTTTTAGCGGCATTTGCACCTATGTTGAAGCGTGCGTTGACGATTTGTCAACACTAATACCGCAAATGAATGAAATAACCACAAATTTTACCACAAACTGCCATAATTGGAAAAGTACATTGAAATTGCGGTATACAATTTTCGATCTGATTGAGTTGCACACGGATATTTTGAGGTAATGTGAAGCGTTCATCGAAACAATTAAAGTTGACTACTGATCTGTATGTATGTCCAAAGTGGCGCGGCTGTGACTTTTCACACTGTCTACTGAAAATCTGGCGGTGTTGGTTTGCGCATTTGTCAGTAACACCGCCACAACACTTTACACAAACTACTATACTTCACAGTGAATAATTTCTATTTCTTTTTTTTTGTTTTGATCAGAATGGGTAATTTATTTGCAGTCATAATTTCTGGGCCACTGTTCTTTCAATTACTTGTGTATGTTGTGTTTTTGGCATTGAATTTACTACAATTCGATCAGGAGGTGAGAGATTTCAGTGTGTGCTCATCCAAAATGGTTTATTGTATTCACGTTCATTTCAAAACCGTATTAGATTTCCGATTTCTCATTGGCCATGGCATTGAATATAAATGCGTTGCTTAATCAGGTTTTATTAAATTATGTCACATGCAACTACTCAACAAATGTTGCGCTAAAGGTGTGCACGGTTGCTGATGTTGCATTCGATGCACATTGGTATAGTTTTCCGGTTGCTGACCAAAAACTATTTCCGCTGCTAATACAACGCACACAAAAGCAAATTCGATTAAGTGGATACGACATTATTAACTGCTCAAGGGAGACATTCATACTTGTAGGTTTGCTAGATAATCGATATATTTGCATAAAATTCATTAGCTCAGTACAATAAACTCAATTTTTGCATTACAGTTTTTGAAATCAGCGGTATCATACTTCCTTGTATTTCGTCGACTTAGTTAGACATGCTGAAGGGTTGCATTTTTTTAAATTAGTATAAAATCATCGCCGAAAATGAGATTAAAATAATGATACATCCAGCCATAAAGAGAGAGAGAGAGAAAAAGAATACCTTCATATTATAATCTTATTTTCGCATATACTAGATGTGTCATTTGAAATGTGAGAAGGTAATATTGATGTGAATGAAAGCTCATGACAGGTGCAAAACGTATTCGTATGGAAATTAACAAAGGAACATATTCATATCACCGTAAATTCATATCGATTTATTATGGTGAATTTAAATTATTTACCGAGACGTGAGCTTGAATGATTTCTCTACCTCTTTTTTCCCCTTTCCTTTTCCGTCGCGCTTTCGCTCTCTCACTCTCTCTCCCTTATTTTCCTATTCGTGAGCGCCCATGATCATCAAACGAGTCGAATTTGAATTGCAATTACCGAATAGACACCGAAAAATAAACAACCTAATGAACAAAAACAGATATGGAAATTTATCAGCATTGACGCAATCGATGCAAAATATGCCCCGTCATCTGGAATAATTTTTTTTTTGGTACAGCGATGCGATTCAAATCGAAGACACGTAACCCATTTAATTCTGAACGTGTCACCAAGCTCATCGATGGTCGCCTACGCGATCTGAATATTCATTGTCATTTCAATAGTTAAATCTATTAAGTGTGTTGATTTAGTTTGAGTTCAGAAATTCCATTGAATCACAAATCCATATGCACACATAAGCAGTAACACACACAAAAAACACACGTACGAATCGAATGCCAGTCGTTTACATGGGATTAGCATTTAGATGCAAAATAATCCGTCACCACTAATCTTGATGACGAATAAAAGGTTGAACGCGTTTAAAGAAGCGCCACAATGGAAATGGCAAAAATGAAGAGGAAAGAAATAAAACTGATATCGGTTTTAAACTGTTGGTATTTCCTCTCTGCGAAAGAGAACAATAAATCAAAAAGCCAATCAGAATTTTTATAAAAGACGATTCGGTTTGCTTAGTTTTGTCCTGAACGCCGTTTTTTCAAACTAAACTCATCCCTTGTGGAAAAAAAAATGACTGACTGACTATAAATTAAGTCAATTTTAATCTCTTTTATTCGGTTAAAATTACCAATAGATGATTGAAATCGAATATAGTCGGTTATGTTTCAGAGTTAACTAAAAGTGATTATAGTCAACATAGTTGACAAAAGTCAATTTAATATACTTATAGTTAACCGTAGTTAACTATGATAACAATCGACATTTCTCAACTCAAATTACACGAACTCGCATATAGTCACTTATAGTTAACTTTAGCTGGCTGAAATATCAGCCATTTATGTCCCAAATTAGTCAATTTTTAGTCGACTATGAAGTCGAAATATTTCCACAAGGGATACATTTGAAATAGATTTATCCACAACTGCCACAGTCTCATGAAACATGTACGTTTCAAATCTTAGGCAATAATCTTGCACAAACTCATGTTATGTGGATGATCACCATCTATCTGAAGAGCGATTTTCCATTTAAATGGAAACGCTAACATGTATGCTCGAGAAATGCCAACGCTTGTATCTTACTTGTGATTACTCGTTTTTGTCTGAGTATTTGAAAATCATTTAGATTATTTATTATGAGAGAGTCTGGCGAGAGTTGAAAGCTTCTAGAACAAAAAATTACTTTAATTTTTCGAACAAGAATGAAAGAATAATATTTCGTAAGTCTTTGTTACTTTGTTGTTAAATTGAATATCACCATGGATGGTGGAAACTTTTAGCGCTCATTTTCTCCTTCAGTGAATAAAACATTTTTTTTTGTAGTTTGATCTTGAGTGTTTATTCTGTAGAAAAGTTTACTATTCACTTCTTCTTCTTTTTTTCTTCAATGTGTTTCAAGATAGCGTAATTTACACATCAAAATTTAACATATGAGAAAAATAAGCGGCTAAAAGAAACATTTTCGCTGACAGATTGTCGTACTGAAAGAACGGGAATATAAAATTGACTTCATTTTTACGGTGCATTTTGAGCATGTCAAAATTTTCTTTTGCTCTAAAATTGCATCGAAAGTCGGAATGCTAGGCGAAATGACGAAGAACGCCAAATACCACTCCGCCATATCGTCGTTCATTTTCTCTAACTGACTTTGACTGAGCACTTGGTTCGTTTTACTTTCATTTCACTCTCTCGTCACTCTGTCGTCATATGCATGTGTGCCCGTAAGAAACCCATAGATGATTATTAGTGTTATTATTTTGGCATTTCAACTTTGCAGCCATCGCGCATAAGTTTATTTGTCGCTCGCCAAATGTACATACCGCCGTAAATACACCGTTTATCGTGGCTCATTTAAAATCGTTTATGTGTTTGCACTTGCAAAATGTCGCAATGCTGAAAAATTGTGTTATTATTTGGATTATACGATGTTAGATTTCATTTTACGATGTTCAATTTGCACTTGACTCACGCTTTATGTATGTTTAACAGTGCGACTCGAGCGCATATTGTTTCTTGTCTACGCCGAAAGGAAAGAGGAGACGGAGCAGGGACAAAGCGAGCGATATACTTCGTATTTGAGCGATGAAAAGACGAGTGTTCTTTTTTCACATTCAAAGTATTCTGTTACCACACAATGTTCCAACACATTCAGCGATTTCTAGAAACTGTGACAAAAATATGATTTATGAACAGCCGGCAAAAAAAAGCGAACCTTTTCATTCAGCCGCTTTGATTGTCGCTTTTGATAAATTACAATCAATATATGTGTGTGTACAAAAACATTGAGACGAAAATAACCGAGATTTCAGGCAAAGAATTTTTTTATGTGACAAAAAATCCCACACATTCGCAAACATGCATACATCCATGGATGAGCAGCCAAGAAGTTTATGTTGATTACAGATAAGGATTACGTTATTTTCATCTAATTTAAAATTAAGTGTGAATCCTGTACAATCGAAGTATTTAATAAAATGGAATTGAGAACGCAAGGATTGTTTTTTTATGAAAAATTAATGACATTTATTTTCCGCAAATGTTGATGCTTTTGCTGCATTTGAAATTACAAACTCTTAAACCAAAACCATAAAGAAAAATAAAAAAGGACATGATGGTCCAACCGATCATAAATATTTTTAAAAACATATGCTTATTCGCTTCCAACATGTGGTTGACTCAAATTCTGTCTAAAGGACACAGAATAAGTGCGCCATCTAAATAAGATATAAATCTAAATAGCATATAAGCTAGAGAGTTTCATGATAGCATTGCGGCTGACAAAAACTTAAACAAACAAAGTCAACACAAATTCATTTGAAAAAAGACTTAATGATTGCCGGCGAGAAAAGCTGAGGGATAATCAGGAAGAATGCTCTGTAAAAAAAGCGTCCACAAATTGTTCAGCTCATGAACGAAATGAGAATCCAACATACGATGAAAAATTAGAGCAAACAAAGAAGATAGAAAACTGGAGCGAATAAAGTACAGTACCCACACGGAAGTGAATAATACGTTGAGCGGATGTATTTTGAATAAACAAAGGCGCCTTTTTTCCCTTTGAAAGCATTTGAGCTGTGAGCTTTCCTATGATAAGAAAAGGGGAAAGTCACTCCCCCTCTCGCTCTCTTTCTTTCAGTGAGTGTTTGTTTGTAGCGTTGTAAAAGTAGTAATTTTTCTCTTTGCATTCGGGATCAGCCATTCGAAAGTGTTTGAAATGAAGCGCTGATGTGGGAATACTTTATTCGAACGTTTAAACCAGCCATAACGGCTGAAATGGCAAAAAACATCCAAAACGATCAAGTGTTTAAAAGAGATTCTGTGTTGAAGTGTATGAAAAGACGGAACGACAAAAAAAACCAAACAAACAAAAAGAAGCTGTAAATAATACATATAAACATGATTAAATGGATACGAATCCATAGTAAAATGGCACATAAAAATAGAAACCATGCAACAACTTTCGTTACTTATGGATGAAATTCTGTTCGCATGAAGAAAGCGACGAATGATAACAGCCGTGAATGGGTGACATTAGTTCATGTGATATCTTCAGATATTTTTTTAAGAAAGCGAAGCGTGGGAATACGAATAAAACGTACAAAACAGGGTTGAAATGGTGAATGAACACATCGCTTGGCATTGTTCAGTTTGCAAAACAGATCCCACGGTAATAGAGACAACCGAGTCAAAAAATCAACTGTAATAAGAAGTGAAAAAAAAACACAAACTCACATAACAACGTTATTTAATTCGATTTCATTGCATACTTTCTATTTTCTATGCTATTCTTTGTCCGTACACAGTACTGTTTCAATGACATGATTTTTTTTCCTCACACAAAGTCGATCTATTTACGTTTGTTGTGTGTTTTCGCTCATATTGTGGCTGCTTGTTTGCTTGTGGTATAAATTGCTACTGCGGCCGTATTTCAAACGCTTCGGTGCTGTACTGTAAGTGCCCTCTTCAACGGAAATTCAAGTGGTTTTAAGAAAATACTAGCTCGATGGAGATAGAGGGAGAATGCGCGCGAGAAAAAAAAACATACTGTATTTGCATAACCACTAATCTCGTATTCAAATCCCAAAAGCATTTAAAATATATTTTTTTTCGTTCGCTCGACTTTTTTTGTCTATCGTTTTTATTTTGTTCTCAGCTTCTCTTTCACTCCTTTTCGTCTCTTTGCTGATTTTTTTTCTTCGCAAATATTGAATGTAGGACAACCCACCAAATAACCGTATCTTCAAACATTTTGGCAAATTTTTTCACACAAATACGAGGCAAATGTTTGTTATGTACATAAAGGAAAACGCTCAAAAATGGCACTCTCGCCAGAGATGAAGAAAAATAACGTGTTTATAGACGCTCCATGCAATCATCGGAATATGCACACATATTGCTAATGTATACAACGCTTTGAATTAGAGTTTTGAATTGTGCGAGAAAAAAAAACGAGAAAATAAATTCCACATGTGCGTAAAAGAGATATACTAGTGTCTCAATGGGTATGGAAATTGTTTTTATGTGCGAGAGAAAAAGCTCATCATTTTTAATTCCAGAGCATGAAATCGTATTTGCCGCGCGCTGATGTTATATTAATGCTTGTTTTGTATTCGTCAGAGATATGTAGAACAGTGTAAGACACTGTTTTAAGCACTGTGTAAATCTGAATCTTTTGAAGACTGAATCCAATTTCTGATCACTGCCATTCAATTTAGAATTCTTTTAAATTTAAGAAATGATCCGAATTGTTTCATTCCATTTTAAACGATTAATTGCCATTATTTGAAGTTTGAAAAATCTTGGCATTGACAACAAGAGCATTCACAATAACAGCATTCACAAGATTTTGTAAATTTCACAGGAATAGAATCCAACTTTCAATGGGCGTTCGAATTTATATTTACTAACCGACCGAATGTACACCATTTGACGTCATTCACACAGAACATGCATCTATGAAAAAGCACTTACACTATTTCCATTACACTTTTTTATTCGGATTATTCACGTGCATGTTTACTGTAAAATCGTTTACAAACTATCACTCTTTGATGGTGTACATACGCATGAGACAAGAAAAACTTACCGCATATTATTATAAATAATATTTAGATGGAATCGTATGACCTCTATTTGACAGATGGCGCTGAATAGATAAAATGTTTAAACACCGCGATAGTGATATAAAAAAAGGAAATCAGATCTCCCTGACCTGCATAAACAAACGTACATACGTTTCGCTTATGTTTCGTGTATATATTCCAAAATACAAACTCGCTTTATTTGAAGTGCCATATAATGCATAAATTTTCCCTTTATTTCGTCATTGATTGTTTACACTTTTTCTTTCTCTCAGCCAAATTTGACTTACATTTGTATTTTTCAACAACAGCAGTCATGTGCTTTTCGTCTCGATGATAAAACACTCTGCCATATTTCACAGTAAGTCATTTTCAATGCAGCAAATAAAACAATTGCGATCAAGTCAAAATAAACGCGTCAACAAGTTGAATTGATTCAATCAAAGCTGTGTTTATTCAACTCAATTCAATTCCATTGCTTTTCATGTGGAAAAATTATTCGTGAAATTGTTGCTGCTTTTAATTGGAATAATTTGTTCTTTTATTAACAATTCTGTCAATTTACCTGAAATTCATCCAATCGAAAAGGTTGAATATATTCTTTTTGTTGTATTTTTTTTACAAAATTTTAACACGTTATGTTTTTCCATTTTTTTGCAATCAATTCATACACAATTTGAATACAAAAAAAATGGAAGAGAAAGTATACGATTATCTGCTCCGTTAAAATAAAATAATTCAAATGCAAATTCTGTTTAATCTCTTGTGGCATAAATAGAGCAGTTTTTATGAAAATCTGTGAGAGCCTATACATTCCATGATATATGAAATACTGATTTGAAACCATTTTTCGAATGGAAAATTTATTTCAATTTCACAAATAAATATAAATGTTCATCTTAACATTTTCATGAATAAAATATATAAGCAATTCGGTTGGATTTTTTTCTCGGTTTATGATGCCGTTTTTACAATTGAAGGCTGCTATTATGTGTATTGATTCCGTGAATCAGTGTTTTTGTGGCCCTTGTACAGCGTCAATAGCTCAATATGCCCATTTTATGCGAACTTCACGTTTGGTAGAAAACTTGTACGCATTAATACTATACATGTTTATTATGGATTCGCAATACAATGCTATCTGTTGATTTCATGGGATTTTTTACCTTTGACTTTCTTGAAATTTTAGATTATACAATTTTATCTTAGGTGTTCCTCAAAGGTGATAATCAATTGTAAGTTCTTGGAATGATCGATGGCTATCCAATTTGAATGAAAAAGATCATAATGTGTTCATATGCAATTGTTTCCTTGTATGATATTGATTTTTAAATTTCTCTATTCATTATTAAGTCAATTTTTTCCATTGGTAATTCATAAATGGATTAATTAATGCATCGAAATTAATTATTATTAATGCTTAATAGAATAATCCATACTTATATATGGATTTCTGTCAATATTGAAAAAAACGCATAAGCCAAAAGTCAAGAACCGACCGTTGAACATAAAATTGGGTCTTTTTTCTCGCTAAAATTTCTATGGAAATAAATTCAAATATTCATTCCATAACAGACAGTATACTGCCATTTCGAGCGGCGCTAATGCGCTCGTTAAATGTTGGTTCTATTTTTATCGCTTTTGTGTTGTGTCTTGATGTCCGGTCGTTAACTTTGAATTTCAATTTAAATGCGGTGAAAATTGATGATGACAATGATCTTTTAGCAGTTGAAACAAGTCTGATTCTATCGATTGGAGTCAAACGTGCCAATTTAATAAAAATGATTTTCCCAGTCACCTGAAAAATACTTTCGTACATAAAATTGATAAATTTGCTCAAACTTAAAAAAGGCGAAAAAACCAACAAAAATTGTGATTGGCGGTGGTTGGGTAGCAGAATCTAAGAAACTGTTAGAATTTCCATGAAAACCAGTAGACTGTTTATGTTCGTTGCTAACCAAGCTCTGCTTCGAGTATTAAATAAGCTTATTGCTGAACTTTAACAACGAAAGAGATCTGGCAATTACTTTCATATTTATACATTTCATTTTTTTCTTGGAAATGTATGACCAAAACCAAACCACTATATCATTCGCTTTGTGAATCTATCTTGGACCAATTTAATATTCTTTGTCTCTTGCATATTTCCTTTAATGAAATTCGGTAAAATATACTTGAATTCTCATTCGTTTCGCAATGACGAATTGTTCTTCATCCCATATTGTTATATTCCAATAATGCTGATGAATTCAACGTCATTGCATGGTTTTGTGTAGGCCAGCAAACGGGTAGGATTTATCTATTGCAAGTTCGTTGTTTAGTGTATTTGATGAATCATTATTAAGACAAAAGTTAAATTTTTCTTATCTCATTTTTGCCATATGAAATGTAATGCCTGATGCTACTCTAACCATTTGCGTTATATATGAATTTGCGATGATGACAAAAAACAAGAGTATGAAATCGAGAGAGAGAGAAAAAAGGATGAAAGAATGATATGAGTAAAGTGTTCGAAATTTTTCCAATTTTTTTCTATTTTTTCTTACTTATTTATTTGTTTGTGTACGTTTCACGATGCGTACAGTTGTCGAGATGAGTGTATGGGCCATGTTGATATATCGTCATAGATACATTGGATGAGGTTTGGGAATAAATAATCGTTCGGTTCACATATGTGGCAAGGTCTTCTGCTCGGTGGCATTTTGATATGAGTGGATGCGTGTACGTGTGTGATATCTTCTGACGATGATATGAACATGAACGTGCGATAAACGGAACAAGCCAACAAAGGAATGCAAAATTGGAAAATAATCTGCAGTTGGTAGCAACAGTGAAAAGCGAAAAAAAAATGCCAACAAAAAATATGAAACTAAAAAAAGAAAACCGATAAAGAAAATCTTTTTTGATTTACACGATCGTTTAAGACACCAGTTATGATGAGAAACGCAAGAAAGAAAAAAAGAACCGAAGAAAAGATGGAGATAAAAACGTAAGCAGCAAATATTGAATAAAACTAAACAAGTGAAACAAATAAGAGGAGGAAACGGAAGCTTCCATCAACATCATCATCATCGTCGTCGTCGCCATCGTGGAACAGACACGATTGAGCATGGCATATCGCTTCCATTCGTCGAATGATGTTAAAGTGATTTTCTTTTCATTAGAACATGGTCTCAGAGCTAATTTCAAAAGCTTTTCTCTGCTCAACCATTTATTCGAGTATATTACACTCTGTCAATCATCATAAAACTTGTTGGCTTTTTTTCTATCTGTTCACTGTGTGTGTGCCCCATTCGTCGTAAATGGTGTAGATTTTATCCTTGTTCCCCGAGCTCAAACATAATAGATTGTTCTCAGTTGAGCGTTTTTTGTGCTTTCCTCTTTGCAAACATTCCAACGATTTATTTTATTTTTTTGTTCGTTGTTGTTGCGTTTTGCGAATCTTTACAAGGATTTTTAGTTTGGACTGACATTTTTTATATGAGTGTGTGTGCGCCGATAGATCGACCGACCGGCAGACACTGTGCGGCTACCATTTTATGCACTTTCCTCATTTTTATACCCAGCTAAGGTTGTACGGACTCCAGAGATTTGTGTGCATTTATCTCGTCATTTAAGTCGTTGCTCTTTTTTTATTTGCTCTTGTTTCTGGCCGAGAATTTTTTTTCTGATATCAAAGTTTAAGTGCACGACTTTTAGTTCTTTATCGCATGCATCTTTCGTCATCCGTTCGAAAACCCATCTTGAATATAATTTGCCAACATTAAGACGTTTCATTTGATTTGATTTTTCTCTGCTCCAAACGGTTGTGTACACATTTAGTAAATCTATTGTGATTTTGATTGGAATGAACTTCACTTTTATCGGGTCGAACGAAGTTTGAAGAGCTAAAAACGACTTGGTCGAACCATTTTCACGTCTTTTTACTTTTCCGCACACATAGTGTAAGGTGAAAAGTATTTTAATCGGTCAAAATTTTGAAAACTTCAGAAACATGTTTTCTGGACGTTTCTGAGGTCAGGGAACCCGAATCAGGCCGTTTTGAGCATGGTTTATGTTAGTCTGTACGTCGTACGTCGTACGTTGTACGTCGTACGTTGTACGTCGTACGTTGTACGTCGTACGCAAAATTTGTTAGCAAGATTGCGCTCATCGTAGAAACTTAATTCAAAATCTGACTTAACAGGATGATTGGGGGTCCCGAGGAATAGAAATCATTAGCTTTTGAGCGACTTTGGTTGATGGAAAAAAATGTCATGCCTGGAGTGATACCTATGAAAAAGAGTCTAATTTTCGTCCAAAAGTCATACTTAATGTAGACTTAAACACTCAAAAATATGTATTGGGGGGTTTTTTGGCACGAGAAAACCAAATCTGAGGTTAGTTTTGAGATACAATCAACTTTTGATACAGTTTCCTTGAAAAAATCACAAAAAAATTGAATTTTTGTATGGGAGCCAAGCCTGTATGCTACCTTAATGACGTGAAACTTTGCACAGACTATTTTTTACACAAAAAAATAACATTCTGAATATTTGAAGAGATTTCAATCAAAATTAGGGGTACCTCCCATACAAAATTTTCAATTTTTGGCTCAAAAACGAATATTTTGTATGGGAGGTACCTTTAATTTTGGTTGAAATTTCTCCAAACCCTCCGAACGTTATTTTTTTGTGAAAAAAATAACCTCTGCAAAGTTTCACGCCATTAAGGTAGCATACAGACATGGCTTCCATACAGAAATCCAAATTTTTTGTGACTTTAGTTATGAAAAGTGTTTCAAAAATAATTTTTATGGCAAAATTGGCGTCAGACATATTTTTTATAGTGTTTTGTTAGAAAATAGAATAATTTCAAATGTCGTACAAATGAGTTCATCATGAAAGTGTGAAAAATCTTTTCTCGGCTACTTCTGCTATTAAATTAAAGAATATTTTGTTGCCAAAGTTGAAACATATTTTGGTCTCGAACTTTACGCCGCTTAAAAGGCTTGAAAAATCGAACAAATATTATTTTGAACTTTCTTAATAAAATACGCAACTACCACCGTGCGGAAAAGTTCGTCTTACTCCCGTAAGACTCTTTATTTCTTCTCATTCTCTAGAGATTCATTTAAGAAATAGTAGTCAATATAGAGATGACGATTTTAAGAGACATGACCATTAAGACATTTCCTCTTACTTTCTTTCTCTACCATCTCTCGCACGTAATTCGAATTTGGCAAAAAATGAGCAATTTGGCGCGGAGCTGTCCATCAAACCAGCCGATGAAACGAAAAATATTAAATCTAGTAAAGCCTCTGAATTAATTCAGCATCTTTAATTTTCGTTCGTCAGAATTACGCATAGCATCCTGTCCAAACCTTTTTTGGTCACAAACCTAACAAATTAAATCCCCGTATAAACAATAATAATGAGATGGAGTACAGTCTGATCGACGAAAAAATAAGTCGATTAAATGACAAGTTACGAGACCAGAATTTTTTTATAATGAATTTCAATGATGTGCGTTCACTATTGTCATGCCATAGCCCGGCCAAATCGTTTCATGCCACGGTATCATCATCATCAACGACAACAACGTTGTTTATTATCGGCATCGATTCGCTTTAATTTTTCATTGATTCCAATTTTATTGCTCATAGACGGCAATTTACTCGGTGTGAAAACAATAAAATGTTGTGGTGATGGTGGTATGTGGTTTTTTTTCCGACAGAATTTTCTACCGTAATACGCTTGTTCATTTGAGATGGGCAATAAAATACTGAACTCTTGCGTTTCGACACCAGACGAAAATCAATCAAAATTTAAATGAACATTCTTCACGGCACAGACACAATGCAACCAATAATAAATACAACAACACAATATTGTCTGGGCATTGAAGTGGATGTCATTGGTTTCGGTTGATTTTTATGCGATTCAAGTGTGCATAAATAAACAAAATCAATTTTCAACATAATTAATATTGGGTTATGAATTAACAATCAAAATGGCGTTAACCGGAGTATCATTTCATGGATGACATTTGAAACCAAACGACGCAGTAGCATAAACACTACTTAATTTTTGTAGCCCATTTAATGGGAATAAACATGAACATTTTATTGTCAAACATTGACACATCGACACATTCTACAGTTTTCAACAAATGGTTAACATATGGTGCGTCGCAATTTTCGATATTTCATCAAAATAGAGTGAGTTCGCCTCTCTCTTAGTTGCACATGTATCATGACCAATCTTATGTTACAACGAATTATTTAAAGTAGTCTTTTTCGATTTTCCACAATCACACTTACAGGACATAAATTTTTGAGCAAAACTTCAGTATTTCTTTCTTCGACGAAACCATATGCATTCAATCGAGATTGTTTCAACCATTTTTTAACAATGTCATCAAACGAAGCGAACACTGAAAAGTGATAACACATTCAAATACGGCCGAAATGGAAAAATTCGAATATAATATTGCACATGTTACCATAGACTCTGATAATGTTAATGCCATTGACATTTGACACAAAGTTAAGTCCATGGATTTCACATTTACGCATGTGTAAATTTTGCATCGTTCAAACAATCTGGTCGACGATGAATTTATCAAAACAAATTTCCACATTTCGTCTATGTCGAACATTGTTAAATTGGTTGGCCCATGCCAACTAAAAAAAATATCTGAAATGTCTACGTGGATCATAAACATCATATATTTCTTTTAAAAAAACCAATGTTTTTTCGATTTGGCTAACATATACACATCACTTTGCTGCAGCAGTCATAAACACATGATTACCAAGTTCTATACCTACAATCGCATTTTGCGCGCACATTCTTTCAAAATGGTAAAACTTTTTTTTACGATATTTTCTGAATTCATGACATGTTCACAGTTTGTGTGCTCCATCTAACACATTTTGGAGGTTATTTTGGAATGAGTTTGTTTTTATGCATCCAGTGGATTGAAATTTTGTTGATTGTGACGTCATTGTTATGTAAAATCAACGTGCATAAAAGCTTTGACAAAATCTTCCAATGTCCGATAGCTGCGGATTTAAATAAAATTTTCCTTTTGTTTCACATGTAAGACTACAATAGATGTGTACCTAACTTTCGCGCATTTCTGTTTGATGATTGTTTCTAACACTTCAATAGAGAAAGGCAATGCGTACTTTATTCCTCAACAATGAACATTCCACAATAGTGAAATGTTTGTAACTGAATGGATTTTATTTGTTTGCCTTAATTTGATTCGTAGTTAGAATTTGGCATGATTAAACGTATGGTGAAAAGTGTATTTGATTTCGGGCATGTTGTATTTTAAATACATTTACTGCATTGGAAATTCAGCTTAACCGCAGTTGGTTTGTTCAAATCGGTTAAAATGAAGCGCTTAATTGTTTTTCAAGAGTTCAAAGCATACACGCATAGTGAAGCAGTACAAATAATTAGAGAGAGAGAGAGAGAGAGAGAGAGAGATTCTGATTTATCCATTTCACAGAATATGTATTTTCCGTTCCTGTAATTCAATCCAAAATTATTATACACTTCTGAAACCAATTCAATGTCGGATATACGAATGTATCCAAATTTGTGCACGTTAAAATTTATCTGCAGCATTAATTGGGTCATGTGAGAACAAATAAAAAGTTTCACATAATGAATTGGTTTTGATTAAAAGTTGAGCGAGAAATGATGCCATGTAATTACCGGTGCGCACAATGTACCCATTGTGGCCTGAAAGAAAAATTGTCTGAATTTTAATGCGTTGAAAATGACAGATTAGTGTCACTGTGAATAAAAAAAACTTAATCAACTAATGAACAGAGCATTGTTCTTTGTAGATAAACCGGACACTGCATTAATCTGAAAATGAATTTAAAATGCGTCTTTTGGCGTGAATGAAAATTTTAAACGTAATTCGTTTTCGTTCTTCTTATCCATCTTGAGATATTATAGCGCAAAATGAAATATGAACGCAACGCGGTAAGTGTATTTCGTATTTAACAAAAAAAAAAGAGTGAGAGATCGAGTTAGTCTCAAAATATTAAAATAATGAAGCATGACACGAATAAATGATGTAGAACGCTTAACAAAAATTAACTTTGTTAAAGAGTTTGTGAGTATGTGCATTGTTTGGATATGTTGATGAGGCGCACGAATTGTAATATGTTATAAATATGAAATAAACATGAAGACGGAGAGAAGGGACCGGGAAAAAGACATCTGATAAACAACATTAATAGCATGCAACATCCAGCCGTGGTACAAACAAACAAATAAACAACATTTTTTCCCTGCTCATTTATGATAACAGCGCCAAAGCAAACATTTACGAATGCTGTTAATTCAAATAATTTGCATATATATTTTTTTCTCTCGTAATTTCCGACAATGTCGGCTTCAAAATTAAAGTACAAAACGAAGAAAATTGCAACAAAAACACAACGATAGATGCTACTGAAGCGAACTCCTTTCAAAATGGAACATGTGTCTATTCCATATACACTCAAATTAACTGTCATTTGTTTGTATGACAGAGAGAACTCGTTTTGCCGTTTTATTTTTCAATTAAATAATTCAGTCGTGCTTGAAATGCGCAACAGCATCCACCCACTCAAACATGAAGAAATACTCTCTTCATGGCAACAAAGGGTGAACGATTGAAATTTGCATCTTCTTTCGATCGAGCATAACATGGAATGGTTCATCAAATGTCTTCACTTGATAGTGCAAGTACATAGCTCACATTTTTAATGAATAACCTTATGGAAGGTTTGAAAAACTTTTCTGGATATATCTATATAATCGAGGTGGTAGTATCATACGACTAGCATGCAGCTACTTTTCGTGCTAATTGTATCTTGATGCGCTGTTGTTCGAACCAAAAACAAAGAGCACAATGCAGCAGCCACCAAGTTTTTCCCATTCGAGCTACATTCAATTTCTCTGTGGTATACGCACTAAGTTTATTTGAATTGAACGCTAATTAATTAAAATTTTCAAAGCATACAAGCCGACTTAAATGCAACAAACACTCACTTACATTTCACATGAGTGTCGTTGTGTTCGCATCGAACGAATGAATGAACCAAGACGATTTTTTTCGAACTTTTGCTAACGAACTAAATGAAGATGTTTTATTTACTTATTTGTTTTTCAACGTGTGTACAACTGTACATGGCACAAAACTTAAGTTAAGTGGTTCAACAACAATGGCACTAAGTTTTCAAACACCGTGCTTATTCCACTTTTTTCCTTCAAAGATTTGCACGGGTAGAAAAATGCCGAAGTGAACATCGCTGTTGAAAGAATACGATATCGAAAATTCCATGGAAATCACTTTAAATACAGTCGCACACAAAATTTCGAATTATCACCATAGCTCAAGTAGCGAACAAAAAGTTTTTTTTTTTTTTTAAACAACACGAATATTTCCATTGTTATACATTTGCGCATTGTATTTTTGTATCGTTGTTTACGTGCATGTTCGAAACGGATGCGCGATCGAGCTCATGAAAATATTCATACACAATTTGAATGCGATGAGATAAGATTTATCTGCGCAAAAGAGCGAAAGATGCAAAAGAGAATGATGAAGAGAGTATATGTTTTCGAAAACTTTGTATTGCACCGTTGCGAGGTGTTGTTTAAACACAATTTTCTGGTATTTGCCGTTTCAAGTACATTTGCTTCACACTCTCGCGACAATGCATGCAACATTACTTATATATATTTCTCCAGTTTGTAGGTGCAAAACGTGTGCATGCTCCGATATTAACTTTAAGAAAAAGTAATTAATGAAAAGAATGAGGGCGAGAGTTTCAATCTCGAAACGACTTCTTCAGCTATTGTCGACTTTTGTTTATGAAAATCTTGTACACAAAACCAAAGCATTTTATGTGTTCAAATTGTGCACAGACACTACCACACACACTCTCTCTCTCTCCCAACACTTTTCTCTCGTACCTCGTAAGAGAAGAATGGCTTTTGAGACAATATAAATTGCTTCTGTCATTATTTGAATCATGGCATGCTGTTGTGCAATAAAATGGAAAACTTTTTGATTTTCCATTTAATTTAGTAAATGAGAGAAAATTATAACGAACGCCTTGTAACGTGTTTTATATTTGTTTGTTTGCTTCTCTGCAACTGGATTTATTTCAAGCAGAAATCTCGAAAACGTTTGCCATATTCCAGCGTGTGTAAATTAAATCGACTTAAAGTCTAGGCCGAAAAATGTCATTAACACCAATTTATGCACACATCACAATTTTCAACCTGCAAACATTGCCGCCCCCCCTTTTTTTTACGTAAATAAACCATCAACAACTTTACACAATTTCATTAATAGATAATTTAAATAATTATGATTGTTTGTCATTTTTGAGGCGGCTTGAATTTCGTCTCCTAATTACTGATTTTTATTGATGTCAAAGACATACTTTGAATATTTTTCATTTGTCAAATGTATCCGAAATGAAGATCAAAGAAATTCAATTATATTGAAAACCATGTCGGAATAAAGTTCATTAAACGAATATTGTTTTTGCATTCAACCATTAAATTTTATTACAATAAATGACTTTTTAAATCGGATTTAACGAGCCCCGAAAAAGTATAGCTTGCAGACAAAATTTATTTCCGAAAATGACATTTTGAAAAGTGAATCTTTTTTTGTAAAATTGCAAATGAACAACAGCAGTAAATTGTACTGTTGGAGAAAAAAACATGGTCATTTGTCTGTTCTCCAGTGTGCAATGAACATGCTATGTGTTTTTTTTCTCCCGGTAATCTCGAAGTGAATCAGTGGCAACACTGAAAATCGATTAAAAATTAATTGGACCGATTTTTATGTACAACGATTTCCGCACTAAATCCTAATGAACCGGCATAAAAAAAAGAAAGAGAAACGTAAAAAAACGCCGCAGCATATTTCCAATGCTTCTTTCACGTTCGTTGGTCAAAACAGCAACAATATTCATAATTTATCATGAGAAAAATTCCGCTAAAACAAACTATACAACCGAAGCGGATATGGTGAAGCATACACGCAACATGAACATGAAAACCACTGTTTTATGAGTGTACTTCTGTGTTCGATTCAATAAAAATCTATGAACATCAATTGCGATTGTTTTGGAATTCTGGTGTTTTTTTTGCCCCTGCATTGTTTGTTTAGTGTTTATTTGTTCAATTGAATGGTACACAATGTATTTTTTTATTTATTTGTTTGAAAACAAAAACAAATTGTACCCAAATGTACATGGGAAAATTCAAAATTTGTTACCATTCGGTGCAAACCGTACAGCGGTGTACCGTTGTCCCAATTTCACATGTACGGTTTTTTTTTTCGTTCCGTAAGGTCGAATTTAATTTATTCAACATGTACTCGATATATCGTGTGTTACGTATGAATCCAGCCAATGCGCAAAAAATGTTCACATCTATTCTTTTGAGTCAGGGGATTTAAAACTATATCGTTGTCTTTAACAAAAAGTTTCAATGATTTTTTTTTGAGGAAAACTCATAGTATAATTTTATTATTACATTTTCTGATAAAAATATAATCGCATTATTCAGCGCTATCTTCTTAGCGAAGTAAGCTTTTTTTTGCATTTCAATAGAATATGATGTCTAAAAATGAAATTTTGTTCCAATTTTTTCATGTTTGTCGTTGTAAATTTTCTCCACTTGGTTTAAATATTCTTTAATAACAATGTTACTTGGTGTTCAAAAGAGATTAGTACATCAACTTTTCGGGGTTCAAAAGCTTTATTAATGAAGCTGAAAAATTCTCTTTGGCTTTACTAAGACCATTAATGGCAGATTTTTCTGTTGCACTTTGACGTGCATATTTTTCATTTTACTTACCACGCCACTGTTGAAACCTGAAATAAAATCTATTTTCTTCTTTTAAAATGCAATAAAAACCATGTTTATTTACTTTATTTTTACTTTTATTTATTTTTAAATACTTCATTATTCCAGAATTTATTCACATAAACCTTACTTTAAGTAAAAACAAAAATGTTTTCATTTTTTTAAAAAATAGTTCATTATGCAATCGTTTAAATTGCGCAGTAGCAAGAAAAGTTGATCAATTTTTTGCAAATTACTTTGAGGAATGTGAACAATTGGGAAATGAAAGAGACCAAGGAGAAGAGTATCTTTGAAGTTAAGTGTAACCGAAAAATGTTTCTTAAACAGGGACAAGATGAGAGCTTAAGCACAATTTCTTTCCTTTCAGTTAATCAATAGAAATAATATATGAATATAATCTACGAGTATATGTTCTTGTTGTTGAATAGCGCACACATCAACGATTTTAATCGTTAATGGTTTTGATTATAAACTGACTTATCGTATTTCGTGCAAACATTTGCAAGTTTTATAGTATATGTGTTTCCATTGAATTGAGTTTGATTCTGCATAAATAGTCGAGTTTTATTATAAGTTACTGTATGTTTTTTTTTACCTTTGCCTTTATCCCATCATTTCTTAGACGTATGCTCTCACCAAATGGGATATATATGCAACAATCATATTTGTCGATTGGATTTTTCAAATGCTTACAAATATAAATAAGCGACAAATTTACTGTTTCGGTATTTCTACATGTGTTATTTTCACCGATGATACATAAGTCAACAGATATCGAATTGGGTAAATAGAATGCGGACTATAAAACTATGGTTAAAATGTGTGTTGTCGTTGCCAGTTTAAGATTGTTTCGGATTTTGTATGGAATCGGATATTACACTAAATGGTACTGAAATGCCTGTTTAAGAATTTGATGACCTTCGCTCCCTGTTTGAATATCAATAATTTTTTTACGTATGTCAAGTTAACATTTTCAACACGATAGTAATACATTTAATTTTTTAACGCTTCCACTGAATATATATCATGATCGATAATCATGTGTGACATAAACAGTAAATCTTAAATGAAACCAGCATTTCAGTACCCGTGCGGTATGAAATGAACTCTTCTATTTTGCGATCTCAATGAATGTGAATGTGGCCAAAGAAGCGAAGCTTAAAAATTAAATTCAAATGAAAATGGGTGTGTGCGTTTCATGCGGCAGAATAATGTTATTCCTTCATTGAGTATGTATGTCAGCGAAAGAGCTTCTCTTTCAATGTTACGCTGTCTTACAAAAGCAATGAATGAACGTTGCTATGTTGCCACACGCAACTCACGCTCAGCTGCCCGAATTTTCAGACGAGTTGGCACAGTTCTGAGTTAAAGTCTGAATAAAAAGAAGTATTCGATATATTACTTGGTGAAAACTTGTTCTTTTTCTGGAATAGATATGATATATTTTATTTTATTATTATTTTTTTTTTGCTAAAGTATGGGATGAATATGCATGTTTCGTATAGTTTGAAGTCAATAATGTCGATGCTTTCACACTTTTTTTTCGTGAATTTTTCAGCAAACAATCGTCATATAGTAATTCTTTTCTTCATTGTACATTCTTATTTTAATTAGTATCATGAATAAGTTGGGTATTTATGAACTTTTTCTTACTTCTTTTTTTTTTTGTTTAAATATTTAAATAGGACATTCATGATATCTATTACATAAATTATTAGGTTTCTAGTTGTCATCTAATTATGTCATTGTGTCAGTTTGAACAAATAAATTTCATTACCATTCATATCATGCTTTTTTGTTGACAAACTTTAATTCTAGTGTATTTTTGTGTGTGTTTCATTTTATTTGCGGATAATGAGAACAATTTATTACAAATATTGATTATAAATTTGTAATTTACAATATATAACAATATTTGTACTGAATCATGCTCATTAACAGCAAACGTTAATTAGTATAACAACATTATATGCAGTATCATTTACGTTAATATATGTAATTCAATAAATAAGTTTCACATATACGCGTATTTATTTTATGTATCGAAAATGTCATATTTCAAATGTGTCAAGCCGGGGTATTTGTCAAGCTGTATCACTCAACTACTATTTTCACAATCGGATATAGAATGCATACATTCTTCCATACAATGTTGCTAGCTAGCCATTTATATCATCTATTGCTATAGCGATATAAAAGTAGCTGCTATTTAACGCATCTCTTCGCTCTGACGCTGCGTATACTCGACATAACAATGGTGTCATTGTTTTGAAATGATTTAAAATGTTAAACATTTCAAACAATAAGACCATTGTTATGTCCAGCATACACAGCGTCCGAGCGAAGAGATACGTTAAATAGCAGCTATTTTTATATCGCTATAGCAATAGCTGATATAAATGGCTAGCTAGCAACATTGTATGCACTCCTCCAATTTAAAACAGTGTAGGTCGATGAATTTGTAATTTCCTTTTTAAATCATTCCTAATATATCTTAATTTCACATCATACTGAGAACCATTATTAAAATTCCAAGTCAAGTATATACATAATACATTTAGTTACTTTTCATTTTACTATAAACTTTTTTTTTGGCTAGAATAAGTGTGATGAAATATTTTTTTAAGCCATTTTTTATTTTATGTTCTTATCGTTGTCATTTTTAATTTTGAATAAATTAATTCCAATATTACACATATTTTGATTTGAATTAAACCATATTCTCTTAAAATTAGGCTCTGTCAAGCGCTGTGATTTCTCTCTTAATCCTAAATTCATTGATTTAAAATAGTTCCAAACGAAAAATTCGAACCATATGAAGTTAAGAAAGGTTTCAATTCGATGAATTTTCCACACTTTTTTTTGTTTCTTCTTCTTTTATACTCCTCTTTACAAAACATATTCAAAATATGTATGAATGAAATGCCATGCATTGTGTTGAGCAATGGGTATTATCTTAAGTTTTTTTTAAAATTGTCTTTTTGATTCTTATTTGATAGTTTTAATGCCATATTATATAAAAATCCCACACAAATGTCAATATCAACGGGCATATCCAATTTAATCGAAACGGTTTTCATTTACAGAATGTCAAGTATCAAGTATGACATGCGATAAAAACATTTGTGCGAATTTTTCCCTTTTTTTATTTTGAAATGATGTCGCATTGTATCCACAAGTCATAATCTTGCCAACTGTCTAAAAAAATAGATCACATCGTAGACAATTGCTAATATTTCGAAGTAAATACAGACACAAAAGAAGAGAAACGAATGAAAGAAAATGGGATTAACAATTGAAATGTGGTAGTTTATTTCGACTTCCTTCAATTTCAGCTTGATTTGATTTTGATTTGGTTGAATATTTCCCATCCCTTTTTCCCTGTCGCAAACATACACATACATAAAGACGATTACGGTTGTTTGGTTACTGCTAAATAATTTCGTGTCTGTTTCTAATGCGAACATCCTATCCGCTTATATACATGGTGAAGCAAGTAGAACGATGGCATTAGAGAGTATATATATATATAGAAACGTTTGTCGGCTGCCCAATTTCAATGGGCTGCAATTTTTTTCCGCTTTATTTCACTTTAATACTGCCTTACATTTAGACAATATTAATGTCGTACGCTTAAATGACGATGCCTTCCCTTGACAAATGTTTCAAGTTTGATTCGCTCGGGCTTTATTCGTTTACCTTCATCAATGCAGTCTCTTTTTTTCTTCCTATAATTGTGTGTGTGAGAGTGCTTAGAGGAATCAGGCCAATTACAGTCACCGTAAAAAGTAGAAAATCGTTGCAATTAGGTTGAATAAATGTACCCAATCAATTGGTGAACATCGGTTACTGCTTGCGTGCTGCATCGCTGCTGGATTCTCGCCTGTAGTTTTGTGGCGGTTTTTTTTTCGTAATCATGTGGTTTGTTTTTTTTTTCCATTTTTGGTCCGTAACGGGCATGAAAAGAGAATAAGAGCAGAAAAAATGTGGAATTAGTAGAAGTGTATTTTCAATCAAAGAAAAAAATCATTGTCTCGTATGTTTGAGAGCTTTTTTCCAGTTTCATAGCGGTTTTCTTTTTCAATTTAAGAACTAAGTCCATGCTAACACCCAATTTCACCTATACATAAACCGCACCCTGGACGAATTTGCGCAAAAAAGCTGAGAATGTGAACAAATGCATGTATCACAGATCTAACTAACACCAATTAATTTATTTTATTTTAAATTTCGAATTATACAATTCAATGGGATTGTATTTTGATTGTTTGCGGTTCACCACTAGAGAGAATACATACTTGAATTTGAAAAATTCGATTTGTACTCGAAATGATGTTTTTTTTTACCTGGCCCAACCATTCATTTACAGTACGATTTCAAATTTATTTTCAAACCACCACAATTATAACGTTCCATATCCAACCAGTGATACCTATTATAGATTTGTTGACTTTCGGTGTTTTGACTTGAGGAATTTGAATTTTAGGACGACTTTGATTCATCTCTTCTTTTCTCCCCTACTCTCTGTTTTTCTCTTTTGATTTTGGCCAAAATGCGTTAACATTTGTTGATTTTTGTTCTGTTTAATCGTTTCTCAACCCCCAAAAAGAAATCACCAAACAATTAAGTGCAATCAATCTAAGCAGATGTTTAAATTCAAATGAAAACCTTTGCATATCTACGGTAACAAGGAATAACGCGATTCGTGTCTTTTTTGTCTCAAAAACAGTCAAATCAAGCCGTTTCTCTAATTTCATCTTTTACAAGAGTCAAAATCATCGATTTTTATATCTCGCACTTCATTGATCGTACAAAGACTCCATAATGACCAGCGTTTGTTTCTTTCACATCGCGTGGCATTTATATCACTCTCTGATTCGTCGAAAGAACAGAAGAAAAAAATCCAACATTCCTGAGTAAACACACGAAATTAATGGATACTAATTGCGATTCGAGCCAATTTCGTTTAAAGATTGGAATTCCGAATGAATCGCTAAAATACACCATATCCAAATATTTAGAAAATCGTCGAGAGAAACGAAAAAAAGAAATCTTATCCGTATTTAATCACTGTTTTCGAATCGTGTGCGATTTTCCATATCTCTCGTTCGTTTACATTGACTATAATTAATTACGCCTGGCTGGAATTTTTTAATTCTCACTGTCTTGTCGATTTTACCAGCCAAATAAAATGCCATACCAATCTGGTTTTATTGGTAAGTCGATGAATCTCGAAGCGGTTTTGTTCTGCACTTATACTGCGCTCTGGCATTAATAAGTCCTTTTATATTCTTTTTTATTTCTTTCTTAATGCGCGTCCTTTGCCATGCATCTTTCAAGGTAATCAAATGGTCTGACATAAAAGCTTTCGTAAATTATTCTTTGATTTTTTTCTCATTTGATTTCATTTTTTTTTTCGTGGCAATAAAATTCTAATTAAAGTTTCTTGTTTATTTTCGCTGCCTCGAAAAGGAATGTCAAAAGGTGAAATTGGTTGTTTGTGTTTGTAATTGAAAAAGTTTCAGTCGTAGTCTTTTGTTCGAAATATAGTATCGTCTTTATGTTCGTAGCAGTAGTGCCGATGCGGCAATCTATCAATTTGTTCTCTCGTGTTTAATTAATGTGTTGCTTGCAATGAATATGATTACACGCATAAATTTTGAAATTACACTTCACGCCTACATGAGGTTAAGATATCATGATTCATGAATCATGATGACCTGACTACTTTGGTGTCTTTTACCAAAATAATGATGATAATAATAATCATTGGTGTGCGCGCACACCCGGTTTTATACATTCGCTTTCCGTTGAAAAGGGTTTGAGAAATGACGCCAATTCCGAAATCGATTTGTGCAGGCGATCGCATCAAACAAATGCGATACGTTTTATTATTAAGCCGTATAAATCAATCGGTGTGTATGGGTGGGCGAGAAAGTGATTTGAATAAAGACTCGGCATGTACATTGTATACAACAATGCGACACATTATAAATTATGTACTCCGCAATAGGTTATAACACTTGTCCATCTACTTGATGTATGCATACTTAAACACCTTTGATGGCATTTTGGATGGGGTGTCGAAAAAAGATGGGCAACACTTAAATTAATTGGTACGTTCACTATTTAATTGGTAAAATGTGTGGAAACATTTGAAGAAAAAGAACAAAAAATCGTTCTTTTTGATATTTGCCCATGTTCACATGAAATGAGCTGAAGTCAATAACGACTAATAGGCAATTAATTCACCGAAAATGTCACCCAGCACAAATCCCATATCAATATTGAAACAGTAAGGATAGAAACAAAAGGAATGTGAGATGTGAGAGTTTTGTGTGTGAACGACCATTGAATGCGAGAGTTTAACTTGAATCGAATAAGAAATAACATGAAATTTATTGCAAATGAAAAAGGGCAATCCAGTGAGCGTTTTGTATATGTGCAGGCACAAATTTTCGTTAATGTCGACTGTTTTATTCTCCAATAAAATCCGTACGCATGAAATGCATTCACGTGAATAATCTAGGTCAGTGATTTAAGTGTCTCCTGTACACAGTTCGACACATTCAGAATTCGTGGTATGGCAATTTTAGCTAATTGTGTAACATAATGCATAAGGCCATCCAGTGTAGTGTGCCGACGAGAAATATATATAGAAATTTTTAGGTCAAACAATCGAATGGATCAAAAAGAGTAAACAAAAGTCAAGAACGACGATGAGCATTATATGTAATGGGTACTTTTGTCGCATCTAGCTATTTCGTATTTTGTGACAAACTTTTCGACTTTTAATGAATTGTTCTCATGAAATAATCGATACGCACACCGAAACACACACTTTTGTTCTCTTCACTGCATTTGCCACATTCTGGCGCCCGATTTCATATCTCTGATTCTCGCGTCCTTCTCTCTCTCCCTCTCTCGCTTTAACTTTCTTTCTTTTACACACTTCTCATCTTTTGTCGAAATATATAGAAACGCCTGAAGAAATCACTCCCATTTCGTGACAAACAAAGTTCACAATCATATATCATTGGTCGGCTTTAACTTAATCAAGATAAAATTTCAGAATTATTATCACCGGATTAACACTTTGTGCGGTGCTGAGAGAATTCAAACTTCGTTTTCTGCTTGAATTAATGAGAAACGCACCCGGAAAATGGGCGATCGTTTGGTCGTTTCGTTTTACAAATAGGATTTAGTGAGTGTACTTTATCTCAATAGAGGGCCAATTGAGGTCGATAGAAAAGCACCCATTTAAAGTTAGTTTACAACTTTTGGCATTGAATAAAGTTCAGAGCACACATTCTACTGGCACTGATGGCCAAATAAATAATTTTCAATTTGTGGCAGTGATGTTTGCGTATGTAATGCTAGCACCTGTGTATATCCTTGCATGCCTTCAGGTTGCTCCCCAAAAACCAAAATGCATAAGTGCAAACTGCACATCGGAATTCTTACATTACAAATGCATTTGTAAGGCATTGTTTGGTGAAAATGTAATTCGGTTCATAAATTTTCACGAAGTAAATGATAACAGTGGAACTATAACCGCAAGAGATGTAATGTGTGTGTGTGTGTGTGTATATATAAGTTGTATTTTATAAACGGTGTAATCGTCCATTTCGTATTGAGCGACCGTTTTCGTATTTATGTACACATAGTTTGGATATCAACATTTTTCCATCATTTCCTGTGAGGCGATACGCACTGAACTGTTTCAAATTGCTTCGTTTAACCAACTGTGAATTTCAAAGAGCGACACACATACACACAGCTAATGGCGGCAATTTAATTGATGTAAGTCCTGCACGAGATAGAAAACGTACATACACTTGACATGTACGATGGCTAACGCAACAAATGTAGAGCTGGCCATTTTCTCGTAAATGAAATGGTTTACTAATATCGTGCCATTATAAAATTAAATGACTGTAATTATACTTCTCCATAGCTTCTGTGCACTGAATGCGATCGACCATTGTTATTCGCATAAATTGGAAGTTGCGTATTTTACGAGAAAAGGGATAAATAATGACGACAATGATGTGAGCATCACAATGAATCGTTCATTTTGAACTGTTATGTATATCAAACATTGGATAAATTGCGTACAATTGAACTATATGAATAGAGAATAGAATGAATTTTGAGAGAAGAATGTGTATTGACCGCTTCAAGGTGATGTTACAGTTACATTAACATTGTCACGCATCATAAAACATGGAAACTTACTGCACCTGGGTGAAATACTGCTTGAATGACAAAGTTTCACGCTGCTTCAAAACAATCGATTATCGTTTTCACGATTTGTATGTAAGACTATCGAAATTTCGATGTTGGATTTACAATTGAGATGGCCAATGTGCTTAACATTCTATGCCATGATTTGCTATGCAATTTTAGCCATAAGGCATATCGATTGAATCACACTTTATGTAAATTAATCGACTTCCACAGAGATTCAATTCAGGTTATTTGTTATGATGAACAGATTTTCTATCTACTGATACGCTCCAGTTTTGAGATAATACAAGAGCAGAAGTTTGATAGTTGAAGAGATAGAATCGATTTTTATCGATTTAAATTTCAAATTATTAATCTTGCAGAGATTTTGTTTTATCTCTCTGTCATTTCGTTCAAGTCGATCTTGGGCGGATGAATCAATTTCATTGTTTTATTTCGTAACGGAATGGTCAAACAAAAGTTTTCAATTTACATCGTTTACAAAAGCTAATGACCCAAGAATATCAATTTATTTTAATGTCTTCTATTTCAGCACACCAAACTTCTGACTCCGTCTCACTTTCAAAGAATCGTAAAACTTACAATGAACTCTCAGCAACAGAGAGAGAAAAAAAACGTACGATTTTTTTTTACATTTTGTTATCTCAACGCAAACACACATTCGAATTTTAATTGAAAATTAATTTTCCATACCGAAAAGCCGGAAAACACATACACCAGATAAAACATGAATTCCCGAAACAACCAAATCAAATATTTGCCATTCATATATCAGAGATAGAGAGAGCGTGGTAGAAAGACCCGTACTAAATTTATATACAAAATGTAATCGCGTATTGATTTAGATTATTGCCAAAAGCTTGGCACCATGCAAAATATTTTTAAAATTCTTTTATGTGTGTACAAAAACGCTAACACAAAAATATATAGGGCAAAAAAAGCGCGCGCAAGGAACGGAAATCTATATGGATCGAAAAGGGAAATGTGTAAACTTACCGTTGAGCACATGAACCACCACCGTGACTTTAGCAAAGTCGGAGAGGACACAGGAATAGTTCCCGGAATCGTGTCGATTCGCATTCGCTATGTATAATCGGCTGACAGCTTTGCCTGATATAGTGAGTAAATACATATATGAAATTTCATCTTTTTTTAAATTTCTCTTAGACTTTTACCTGTATGTAAATCAGTTTTAACGCTATTCGTCGCCACCCCCAGCAAAGATCCACGAACAAACATACGCAGCAAGAGAAAAAGAGAGAAGCAAGAATGAAAAGAATAGATTTATTAGTATGTCGTTGCGCTTGCATTTATCCATTGATGAGAGATAAAAGAACGTATGTTTATATTCATTTTAATTTCATGGAATTTGATTATAGTCTCTTTTATTTCTCATCGATGTGCAACTTAAATGCATTAAATAATTTGTTTTTAAAGGTAAAATTGATTTTTGAATATATAGCAGAATTCTGCCAATGGTACCAGCCATGCATGTTTTTTGTTGCCTCTTTTTCGTAGCAGCATTCATTTTCCATGCTCTGGATCGAGCGACCAATTTTTTTCCATGATATTCTATATATCACATAGAAAGTTTTCAATTTTTTTTTGTCGTCATGTCGATTCATAAAACTATGATTTACGATATTGTTCGCAATTCGATCTATCTATGTATATTTCGATGCATATCGCCGAGAAAGCGACTACATCAAGCTCCTTCGGAGACATGGAGAATAGAAAAAAGTCAGCAGTGAAAAAAATCATACATAGCAAAAAAATTATATGTGAACAAAACGAAAAAGAGAAAAGAGTCTATTCGTAGTCAGGCCACGGCAAAAAATCGCTTGATTTATAGTTGTTCTTCTATTGAATTTTGATTGATCGTGTTGATATTTGCCGAGTGAGAGTTAGAGCTTTTTTCCATTTTCTCTTTCTAACTGCACACATTTTCAACTTTTCCATTGGATTTTACATAACGTGCGATTGCCTCTTGAACGTCTCGCCGAACGATTTATATTGGATGTATACGGTTGTGCTACAGATATAGTGAGTGAAACTACCCATGTTCCTTTGGCGCACACTTTTCGAACGATATCGAAATGTGTGAGAAACCATTCTCAATTTGCATTTACTTATTTTCATCTTAAGATATTTTTCCGTGGTTTCTTTTCTTTTATAATCGTCATTCCATCGCTGGAATTGTTTGCATGAATTCCACACTATCCATCGTCGCAAAAAGCAAGATTTTCTTATATGTATGTTCAATTTTATAGTAATCTACATTTTTTTTGCGGCGCTTGTGTTTCATTCAAAATGAATATTGCATCAATTTGTAATCTCGAGCATACTACATCAAATAACTCAAACGTCATAACCAATTTGAATGAGTTTTCTTGGTATGCCATGCATGTTATCCTTTCTTCAATTTTTGTGTGTGTGTGCTTTTCTTTCTTTCTCACCAACGTTGCTGGTGTAAATGAATAATCGAAATTGATTCCAGACATATGCACCCCAATAATATTCGACATGATGTTTTTACAATATGGACATATGCTGCGAATTTATGAAAAATGAAATGGTTTGAAAATGGAAGTTTGTGCGCTGCATACATGTGCCGTCGATGCAAGGCCATGCACGAGAAATTGCAAAGAAAATTGGTAGACAGATTGCTTTCTATTTAATGCATCCCATAATTTAAACTTTCCGTTCTTGGTGATGCTGTGAGTTTGATGGCAGAGAGAAAGACATAGAACATTGTGACTGAACATAGAAATTCTCAACAAGTATTCGATGATTGATTTTGTGTGATTACTTTATTGACTATGTTATTAAAACGTATATTCAATAATTCAAGCTTTACACTAAACATTGCACGCATCCAATGCTCTAATGCATATAAATGGCACGTGGATCGAAATTCTATGAAAATATGCACAATTTTTGTCTAAACGTTTCGTGTAAATGTATGCAAATTTATTCGCTTCAAATTCCCGAACTTTTTTAAAAAAAGAAATCAGTTGGGGTTCTGAGAAAAAAATTCATTCGCAATTACTAAAATTCGCCAGGATAAACAGTTCATTTGATTATTATATTATTATATTCGTGGTGATAATAATGGAGTTACCCATGTTGGAAACGAGTAAGAGTAATTTTTAATAAATCAACTATCCACTCTAATTGAGTACCAATCTACACACAGAGAAGTAATACAATGAACTAGTTGACACTCCGGTGCGGTTCTTCTTCGTTTATGCTTTGAAGAAGATCCGAATAAAAGAGAATACACAAAAACGATATTTTGTATGAAATTAGAAGGAAAAATACATTTTTATACGGAGTGTCAACTAGTTCTGAATTTTATACGACAAGCCATATAGTTTTCATTGTATGATTTCTTTGTGTGTAAATAAAAACATTTTTAAACGAATATGTAATGTTTTTCGCTTCATATTCTGTTTAAGACAGGGACTGTTCCATTTTGACTAAACAAGACTATTTTTGAGATTATTTGTTGAATCAATTTTTACCAACTGCTTTATTACATTCACCAAATGCATGGGCTGTATAAATCACATTTTTGACAAAGTTGAGACTCATAATGAAATTATGAGTTTAATAAATTAAGCTTTAACTACTTTACAATATGAATAACCAAGGGGTTATTAAAAATTGGCACATGACGAAGCCAACTTCACACAAATGTGGGTACAATTTTTACATAAAAAACCAAGAGAATTAACTTCACGTACTAGAAGAAACTTTAGTTGCTATAGCAAAACTAGATTGATGGATAACCACATTATACTATAATATTTTCCTTTATTTATTTTGGCTGCAATAAAATATTGATAAATACGGTTGAAAGTGCTTTATTTATTCATATTATTTCATTCATGTCAACAACAACTTATATATATTCATATTCTGACTCAAAATAATTTTTTCCGGTTAATTGAATTGGTTTTCATTTATATAATATTAAATAAACAGTAAAGTTTCCCAATACTGAACATATATAGACGTTTCGTTCGATTCCACTACTGCAGAAGTTATATCATAAATAAAATGCATACGGTAGCGAATATAGATGGTAAAACCAAATGTTGGCCACATTCATATTCATAAAGTTGAAATGAATTAAACTAAAACTGAAAAAAATATTCAAGCTGTAATTAAATTTATGGGGCGATAGAACAAAAAATCGTCACTGTTTATGTAGCATTTTAAACATAACCACTTTCGTTATATTTCTTGCAGAACCATATGTTGAACGTGGGTTCAGTTTAGTTGACAATGGTTCGATTGCACAGCAGAAGAAGAACAAATAACGGATCCATACGTGAACGAATATATGTTTTCCCACATTAATAATAAATTTGAGCAAAAAGACGAGAAAAAAAGTTTTAAATTGAGTCATGAACTTTATCAACTGTATAGCAAAAACGTGACATGTTTTTTTGGCTTTGTGTTGAAACCGTTGAAATCGAATCCATCATAAAATTTGTGCACTTCAAAAAATCAACGAATGAGTTTCATACTCAAAAAAACAAAAACAGAATGAAACCGACTACCTTTCGCTTCAGAATAAAATTTATTTTGTTATGCGCATGCAAATTTAAGCTCCGAGACAGGAACAGAGATGAGGAACCAAACCAAACCATATTTGTTTGTGTGCAAAAAAATAAACTGTCAAACTCATGAAAAAAGAGGTTTATTATTTCATTTTTCTATTATCCACTGATACCATCAACATCATTCACATGCATCGACGAAGATTAAAATGAACGAGATTCCGAAAATTCATTTTATCCAGTTGGTAACTGTTAGTTTGCAGTGTTACAATTCTGTTCACATATGCATTTTCATATTGGTGTCATCACCATTTCGGTTGTCCGTTAGTTGCATGTTTTGATTTGATTGAAAAATCATGTCATTTCAACATCTATAGTCATGCGAACCGAATCACTCATAATGTTATCGAATGGACCGTTGTTTTTTTAATCAAAATGTTGTACAGGCAAATTTCTACTGAAGTCACTTTATTTGTCCGATTAAATTGATTTCCCAGAAATTAGCCTGATACCGTAACATCAAACGTGACTTTTTCTGTACATAATATGAAATGTAATATTTTCATACATACAATTTATGCAACATAAATGATGATGCAAGTTTTAAATATTCATTCAATTTAACGCAATATTGAATTTCTATTAAACTTGATTATCACGTGAAGCATTTTCTCGTTGTTTTTTTCTTTTTCATGACATCAATCAAATGGTGCATTGGTTTCAATGTTGGTAATTTCTCTTATTTTCTGTCAATTGCACGTATTTATTTGAGAAGCCTTTCACAAATTGACAAATCAGTTGAATGCATCGAATCAATATTAATGCAATATTTGTAATATTTGTGAAACAAAGAAAAATGTTTGTATCTGTTGAATAGCTGTTACAATGACGTCAATTCAATGTAAGAGGATGAAAGAAAATGTGCACAAAATATTTATTGACCATTTCAATGGCAGTATTTTCCGAAATTTAATTACTCAATCGAACTCAAATGGAGCGTACGTCTATGCGAGTTTCACATTTTATTTACCTTGGTCAAATTACACAAGAAGCAAAAACGCTGTGCAAAGAACCAAATTGATAACATTTTTTATGTGTTATCGTAAATATAATCCATTTAATGAAAGCTGGATATAAATTTAATAAATAACAAACAGATTGCGCAAAAATCAAAGACAAACTATTTTTGTCTTCAGTCTACTGATTATTTTTAACAAACGTTTATTTGTGTCAATTTCATAGCATATCGAGTCACACATATGTAGCGCTTCTAATTTTGTCAATACATACAGCGTACGATTATTTCTGTTTTGCCGATGAAATCGGAAATCATTTTTCTACTTTTTTGTAATATCATTTTGTTTGTTTGTTTTTTTTTCGATGATGACTATATTTTGTGTACAATGATGTTTCTCGCACGGAATCAATCAAAATAGCACGAAACGGAAATATCAAATTGCTTATTTATTATCCATGAGAATGTTATGCAGTCTGTTCAGAGTAAAACAAAGACGACTGTTTGGTTTGACTGCTCGATTA
>NW_022200123.1:2171532-2178273 GCF_009176525.2 Contarinia nasturtii | reverse complement strand
TTCTGCAATAATTTGCGGAAAAACCGTCTCCACTTTTTCTGTGAGTATAGTGCACAAAAATATCGAAAACATTTTTTTCACTTTTTTCTTGCATTATACCCAGTCTGAGAGAGTTTCATATAAGCTAGTTATGTAGCAGCACAAAGACGGTCGAAAAAACGAAAAAAAAAATTCAATATTTTCGACTGACTTTCTGCAGTTACATGGCAACCTTATATGAAACTCTCGGAGACTGGGTATAATGCACTAAAAAGTGAGAAAAAAAAATGTCGTACGAGAGTCAATATTTTGCTTATTTTTCACAATTTCCCATAGGAAAAGCGGGAAAAATCGATTTAAGGTTTTTCCAATTTACATTTAGTATCACAATATTTGTTTATTTTGAGAAAATAAATTTTCATAAATTTCGAACGAACGAACGTGTTCGTTGTTCGTTGTTCGTACGAACAACGAACGAACAATCCGAACATTTCAGTTTCTACGAACGAACGAACGAACGCAATACAATTCTACGAACGAACGAACGAACAAAAAGACCAAAAAAATATTCTACGAACGAACGAACGAACGTTCGTGGACAGCTATGGTCCTTAGTGAATGGTTCCAAATGGTGGCCAAAAACATTTCGTATTCAAATGGTGGTGTCCAAATACGATTTGATTATTTTTGTTCATTTTATTTTCACTTTAATACACATCTTTTTTTTCCTCTCATAGACAAAATTCGAAACCATCTGAAAGTGCCTTGGGCTGAATATTTTTTTTAAATTATTGTTATGATTATTAAAATCTTCTTTTTCATATTTTCTTTCTCCACCGACCTTATTTTTTAAATGCGTGCGATTTAGTCTCTATTGTTTCGAATATTGGGTCTTCTTTCGTCTATAAAGAATCCACTGAATCACGAAACCGAATGGTAAACAAAACTTCAAGGAATTATGCATTCTGCTTTATAATAATGTGGAAAAATTATACAAATGTGAAATTGGAATCTAAATCCGGCCTAATTTAATCTAAAAGCTTTTTATGTTTCATTCGTCCTACATTTGATTCTTAAACACATTCACGTTTCCAACCACAATCTCTTCACTAAATGTGTGTGTGTGTATGTGTGTGTTTGGCAAACTTTTATGGCGATTTATTTTCTTTGTGCCTCTGCTTCCGTTTATGTTTATTCACTCACTTATGCGCAAAAATTCAATAAGTCTATTTTTTCGTTTCGAACAACAACAAAAGAAAATGAAATCATGATTTTGCATATGAATAACATACCGAATCAACATAAACCATTTTAAATGTTGAATGGGTGCGAAACTATTCAAAGCAATTCTTGTGAGTGGATCATCTGATGTAATATCTAATTCGACTATTATCGACTTATGTATATACCATTGTGTTTTCTATATCAAAATGTTGAACCACTGTCTAGCTTCAGTGTTCTTATTGAAAAGGAGACGGAGACTTTGGTCAAACCTCAAACAATATTAAATTTTTGCGCTTACCGAATTCGTCTGCCATTTCATTCGGAATGTTTACGAAAGCATAAATGTAGTGAGACAAAAGCCGTCGCCAGGAAATTCAAAAACTTCTGAAGGGGAACACAGCACATAACATACATATAAAACTGACCAAAAAGTGTTGTGTGATAGGTAACATCAAGTAAATATTGTTTTTCACCTTTAATCTTGCATGACCTTACCTGTAACTGGTTGTCACACAACATTTCGGCAACCGCATAGTTGGTTTGTTGTTTTCACTTCTTTTTCGAACCTTTATTCAATTGGATTTTTTTTGCTGTCGCTCAAAGTGTTTGAAAGAAGCACATTTTTATATTTAATGAAACATGTACATTCAAAGGCAATGTAATATCTGCCAAGTTTTTTTTCTGTTCTATGGTATAAAAGTAATTTGGATGTGAGTATGTGTAAGGAGTGCTTTGTGTTCGGCATTTGCTTTTATTTTTCCCCAAAGGCAAATGTACCCCAACCAAAAGTAGCTAGAGAAGATGTTAAATTAGATACAACATATAAACGCAAATGGGAATCGCCTTTTTTTGTTCGCCTCACCAAAAAGTGACGCTTTTTCTTTCAACAAAAATGGTTGCAAAGAAAAATTTCACCACAAAAATGCCTACAAAAATCCGGAAAAAACACAAAAGGCAATGTATTTTCAAAACTAATATGAACAAAAGAGAAGGGCAATTGTAGTTGTTGAACCAGCTTTTTTTATTATCAGCGTTAACTTGGATACACGTTACCTCAATTAAAATAATACGCATTTGAATGCATTACTTTATCTAGTGCTCATTCAAATTGATGCTATAGCCTCGTCTATTTCTCTTTCGTTCGCACTATCACATTTTCTCCGGTGTTTCTTTTCTCGTTCGCTCTCCCAACGGGAACATATCAAAACAGTTTATCGATTCAATGTGCTGCTTATGCATGCAACAAATTTGATCTTTTGGCGAAATTCATTTGTTTCGTCGAAATGTCGAAAACAATGGATTTCATTTAATCGGGCGAATGGAAAATCCAAATTTTATCAGATGGAAAATGGCAGTATGATATCAAATGTCTGCGTGTATGTACATTTATTTGAAAGAATAATACCGACAACCGCACCAAAACAAATGAAAATGGTATCGTTTAAGGTAATTTACAATCCCCTTTGTACCAATATAAAAAGTTTACATTTTAAATGCACACAACACGAGACTATGAACGTTGGAAAAAAGGCACATAGACACAAAGATAATTGGCCTTCATTTTTCTCCGAAATGTATGCATTCGCTGTGCTAGTGCTGCATTGTTCAACAACAACACTCTTACTTTGAGTAAAAAGTGTGTTTGATGTTGCGAGGTTTTTTTTATCATCAATTTATTGCGCTTGATTACATATGGCTGCACTGAATTTTTTTTTCAGATGGCCTCACTCCCAGTACTTGGTGTTCAGTACACACTATTCAAATTACTTACTGACGTTAACTTTCGATATAAGGCAAACGATGTAAAACACAATACACCATTTGCAGTTTATAGGCTCTCGTTTGAAGAACAAAAACAAAGTTAAAAATATGATAAAATGTTTCAGCTTAAGGCCAATCTTTTTGCATTACAGTTGTTGAAAGTTTCTTTATGAAAATATCTACAATATTGTACAGTAGACACTCGGAAATTTCTCACAAGGACTTTCGATAGAATATTTTACGTAAAAGCCCAAAATGCATACAAGTTGCAGCTTTTTTGAACAAAAACCTGAAATACAAGCACCATTAGACAGCGCATTAACTGACTAAAATGATTGAATCTTCAGTTTATGTTTATGAAAAATAAGCTCTATATGATCTTTATCGATCGAGGTCTTTGTTCAAAATGTTGTGTGATTTAAAAATTCATTCGACCGAAAACTGATTTTAGACTAAAGAACACAAGGAAATTCGTATGTTGATGATAAATTGGTATAATTTGTTCCTTCTATTCTTTAGCTTAATGTGTGATGAGAAAGGACATTTTTTATATCAAGTGATTGAGTTTATATAATTGGGGTTCAGGATGTTTGTATCAAAGACATAAAAAACTGGAGTTGAAATTATTAATTTGATCTTGTGGCATTGATATTATACGACACAATCACCCAACCATCATGACTGAGAGATGTCAAATTGTAAAAACGCCATCTGGTGACGTGCGCGAATTGTGGCTGAAAACAACCGATATGAAAATTTTGTCAAGACACCATCCAACAATTCCGTCTTTGTAATTACATAGTATGTAATACATACATTGATAACCACGTCAACAGATGGCGCATTATTGTGCGAATTTTTTCTCGCCTATATTAATATACAGGGACTCATGGTGGTTGCAATCACCACTTTTGCACTTTGATGAAGCAGAGCGAATGTGTTTATATAAAGTAGCCAATTTGTTTTCATTTTCTTAAATATTATTAGTTTTGAATTTCGCTCGGCCATTTCAAATTGACGGCACCTTATTAATCAATTAATACTTACGAACAATCTTTCTGCATATTGCCCACATGGTAGTATGATGACATTATACTAAAATATTAAAAATTCGTGAATATAAACTTAAACGCTCATATTCGAATTTAAAAGCTAACAATTTTAAATGTGCATCTCAGAAATGACAATAAGGATACATTTTGTACCGTCGAATGTCTACTGTACTTCATTGAAAAGTTCAACATTTCTAAATAATCTTGTGCGCTTTTTTGTCACCAAAGACTGGTGTGGTGTAAATGAATGTGACAGAAAAAAAATATGAATTCATAAGTAGCCAGTGGTTTAAGTTCTTTGAATTGTTTACAAAAAAACCTTACTTTGGACACTTTATTAGCGTCCATGCGGGGACGAAAAATGTTTGCGTTCTTTTAATGCGGTCGAATTAAATGTGAGTCAAAACACAGCAAAAGCCAATGTGAACTCGATAAGTTCAGCCCAATGTGCTTGCGTGTGGCTTTTGTGTGGCATTTTTTTGTGGCCACATGCTATATCATCATCACTGTTGTCTCCTCCGTTGTCGTCACTTTCATTTTATTTGTTGTCGCACTTTTTCCGTCACTTCAACACTTGGGTGTCAGTGACAAAATAAGCGTAAATTTGTTGGTGTTTTATCATAAAAAAAATTGCGTGTCCCTCTCATCTCCCTCCCCGTTTGTGTGAAACGAAGTTGAAAACCAAACAGTAATAAAACAAACGTTTGCCCAATAACAAAACAAAAACCAACAACAACAACATTAAATGTTACCGAACAAAATGAAGATTTGACACAAAAAGCCATTTAACAACTTTACGCCTTTTATGGCTTCCATTGTGTCGCATAAAGCACCAACCGCAAAATAAATTTACGTCAAATTTTATAAATACGCTGCCAAATTATCGCCTGAATATGGCACATAGAATTATTATAACCGCACACAAATTACTTTAAATCACTTTTCAGCCAGTATTTTTTGGTTATTCCAATTTGCATTTCACCGGCAATAAAAACAACAAAGTGTGCAAAGTATCGCTTTTATTATTATGTTTGGAGAAAAAAAGAAGAGAGAGAATGTTTTATGTACGCTGCTCCCATCTTCATCTCGCTGAATGTGATATGCAATGTTATAAAATTGGAAAAAACTCGTTGAAGGCCGTATTAAAGTGCATTCAAAAGCGTGCAAAAATGACAATATCATAATCATCCCATTGAAATCGATTGAGTTCAAAGAATCGAGGTTAAATGTATTTAATCATTAACCTGATTTTGAAATTGTTTTCGCATTCAGTCTTCAGTATAAAATTTCAATAAAAAATTCCACTGCATCCAATGCTGTTACGAATAGAAAAAGACTACAAACAACAATGCAATGGCAACCATTTCGATAGATAGAGGTTAAATTTTTTATTTTAGTGATTGTAGTGTGTGCCGCTTACCTAATTCCACCTCGACTGGTATCAAAGTTGAGCGAGCGTTCGCCATGCTTCCACAGCACATAACTGGAACGATTTGGTATTTTGTCGATGATGCATTTTAACTCAATGGTGCTGCCTACTTTGTAAAATTTTTCTGGTGTCGCAACGTCTCTAGCATCTCCGGCTATTACGATGTATGGGACTGCAAAAAAAAGAGAGAAAATAATGAAAGAATGTGGGTTAAATAACAACGCATTTTCATAATGATATCATTATGAAGTGCATTTTATTTGCGTTGGTTAAATGGATTAAGCATCCGGCTTTACTCGTCGAAAAGAAAATAAATGAAATTCCCACTCTTGGAAAAAAGAAAGAGCAAAATAAAATTATAAAACTCAGACGGGATTTTTTTTGACCTCGATACCTGTTATTGTTGTGAACTAGGAAAGTTTTTTTCTTGATTATATTTCTGAAAACCCACCTATACCGTTGAGCCCACTTATACCATCCGGATTTGAAAAGAATTCACAATTCACATACCGTGCTTTTCAAATAAACAATCCACTTCAAATCAAGTATCGGTTGTGATTTTTTTTTCATAAACAACAAACATAATAAATAAATGGAAAAACGAATGTGTCATTTTTCGAGAGTGAAAAAGTCCAATGGCAATCAATTTTAATATAAGAGTATGACAGATAATCTAATCTGGCTGATTTTCATTCCTCCATGAGATGAAATCTGTGTACGTTTTATCACTGGCTGGTTATTTTTATATCCATTCAAATAAAAATAAGCTTTTTTATGACCTCGTAAAGTAGCAAATGGTCGAGCGTTGGAGTGAACAGAAAAGAAGATGAAAAAAAACTACGTGGAATAAGCCGTACGAGATTTATCCAGGTCTATTAAAAAATCATGGATCTCTATTTATTTTGGCATTTCGTTTTCGAGTATGATTTCGATGGTTTTTTGCTCTGTATGTGTCCCTTGTATAGTGTTTGTGATTTTTGAATGTGTTCCAGTCAAAACTCAAAATTTATTTGCAAAATAAAGCCGAGACGAAAAGAAGTTTCAATTTAAATGCCTCCGAACCTATGTTAAAATGGATTTTCTCGTTCTGTATGCCCTTTTTACTTTTCCGCACACACATAGTGTGAAAGGGGAAAGTATTGCAATGGGTCAAAATTTACGACATCTCAAAAACATGTTTTCTGGACGTTTCTGAGGTCAGAGAACCCGAATCAGGCCGTTTTGAGCATGGTTGTTGTGGGTCTGTTCCACGTCGTACGTCGTACGTCGTACGTCGTACGTCGTACGTCGTACGTC
>NW_022200123.1:2099072-2171522 GCF_009176525.2 Contarinia nasturtii | reverse complement strand
TACGTCGTACGTCGTACGTCGTACGTCGTACGTCGTACGTCGTACGTTGTCCGCCGTACGCAAAATTTGTCCATCGATTATCTCACCCCCCAGAAAAGTTATTTGAAATCTGACTTCACGGGATGATTGGGGGTCCCGAGGAATAGAAATCATTAGCTTTTGAGCGACTTTGGTCGATGGAAAAAAATTTCATGCCTGTAGTGATACCTATGAAAAAGAGTCCAATTTTCGTCGAAAAGTCATACTTAATGTAGACTTAAACACTCAAAAATATGTATTGGGGGGTTTTTTGGCACGAGAAAACCGAATCCGATGTTTATTTTGAGATACAATTAAGTTTTAACAGAGTTTCTTTGAAAAAATCGCGAAAAATTTAATTTTTGTATGGGAGCCATGCCTGTATGCTACCTTAATGACGTAAAAATTTGCACAGACTATTTTTCACACAAAAAAATAACATTCTGAAAGTTTGAAGAGATTTCAATCAAAATTAGGGGTACCTCTCATACAAAATTTTCAATTTTTGGATCAAAAACGAATATTTTGTATGGGAGGTGCTCTTACTTTTGCTTAAAATTTCTCCAAACCCTCCGAATGTTATTTTTTTGTGAGAAAAATAGCCTGTGCAAAGTTTCACACCATTAAGGTAGCATACAGACATGACTCCCATATAAAAATCCAAATTTTTTGTGACTTTAGTTATGAAAAGTGTTTCAAAAATAATTTTCATGGCAAAATTAACGTCAGACATATTTTTTATAGTGTTTTGTTAGAAATAGAATACTTTCAAATGTCGTACAAATGGGTTCATCATGAAAGTGTGAAAAATCTTTTCTCGAGTACTTCTGCTATTAAATCAAAGAATATTTCGTTGCCAAAGTTGGAACATATTTTTTGGTCTCGGACTTTACGCCGCTTGAAAGGCTTGAAAAATCGAACAAATATTATTTTGAACTTTCTTAATAAAATACACAACTACCACAGTGCGGAAAAGTTCGTCTTACTCCCGTAAGACTCTTTATTTCTGCTTACATTTGTTTAGTCTTGATCTTTTGAAAATAAAGTGTGTCACAGACGAAGAAGAAGAAAAAAAGACAGAAATTTCACAGTAAATTACGTATTCTAAACGGTATACAAATAAAACAATGAATCCAGCAGCATCAAACATAAATCCGACGAAAAATTGGATTTGCCATTTGCTCTTTCGCTCGTTGCTTGCGAACACAAGAGACACATTATTCACTGGTACCAAAACAAAATTGTAAATAGGTATGCCCAAAACACAACCGGAAATAATGTTGAAATGAACAATCCAATGAAAACGGCTCGTTCAGCATTATCTTAATGGAATCACAAAAATAGATATATGTAATGCACTTTGACGTTGGTTTTGTTCGCCTTTAAGTAATGGCAGACACACTATAAATTTATTGACAAACAATGTTGAAGCACTCGTTAGTTTGTTACCTTCAATGGGATTTTACGGTGTCGTCGATGCTTGAAAACCATCCGGATAGCAAAACAAATATAACGAAAAAAGAAAATGTTTTTTCACTTACCGACAACCGTAAGATACACAAGAAGTATCAAAGGTGGATGACTACTGATCTGTAATGTTTGGTAAAAGAAAAAAATTATAAGTGATTTATAATTTTCATTGATGCATAACTTAAAGTAAATGACAAACCTGGCATTCATAATGTCCTTCGTCTCGTTCGTTTGCGAACTGTATCATAAGTTGCCAGTCATTCGGTGCAACATATTCAAGAGAGTATCTCGAATCACTGCTGTACGTGTGACGCCCAAAAGTTATCAAATTGAGTTCATCGCCTTTTCTTCGTACCCATGATACCTGTGACACAAACAGAAAGAGAGAGCAAAAATGAAAAACATAAGCAAATTTCATAGTATGCTTTTGTAACAACTGAAAAATAATAATAATCATAACAATAATACGGTCTCATACAGTTTTCACACAACACTTTTTTTGCTCTTCTCAACGCAAAATATTTTCGACGAAAAAACTATGAAAACTTTTCATCCCCCTAAATATGAAACAAGAGAAATTTACATTGCATACTTAAAGTGGGCAGAAGGAGAGAAAGAGAGTGACCAAGTGAAAAAAAAGTTGTTATAAAACGTTTTTCAAAGTGACATCGATGGTGCATGTAATTGTATGTGAATGCTGTAGTAATTTTGTCGTTCAACAATTTTTTTTACATAAAATTCGTTTAAAGAGCATTTTTTTCTCCAACACATATTTACGTTGTGTGGCAGTCTTTTAACGTTGTAACATTGTGAAATGGTACTAATTATTCGTAATAATTGAAACTTCAGAAAAATACAACATCAATGTTTGCCTTCATTTCTCAGCAGTGGGCAATATTTTTTGAGAATATTTGATTTAAATATTTTTCTGCACAGTTCTGTGGAAATTTTTGAGCAAATATGAACGGTATTTTCTTGAAAAAAGCGCAAAATATGATTTCATAATCATTTTTCTCACATATTTTTATCGATTCATGTGTGGATTTGAATGTAAACTTAATATGATATGTCACTCAATCAAGTAAATGTAATAACTTTTTTTTGATTGGTTGAAACTATATTGTAAATAATTGAACACTATTGGTATGACACTTAATAAATATGTAAAAAAAAAATCGGCAATATGATATATCTTCGCATATCAAATACCATTTATTTTACAGCGAAATTAAGAGCATGATAAGATCGGCTGTTCTGCATTCGACATATGTCAGACTAAGTTGTTTGCTGCGCGATTGACGTTCATTAAATTCAGTTCGTTTATCGAATTTCAATGAAATTTGAAGCTGGTACTGGTGACTCTTAAATTGTGCGACGCAAAAATAAGCAATTTGATATGGTCTTTGAGAGTCGTTCACATCTGCCGAGAGCAGCCGAGAGACTTCAAATTAGCATATTTTTAATTAAGCCGCTTCGATCTTATTAAACGAATTCCCGGTTGACATATCAAAATGCGAGTATCCACCACGTAAAAGACGTGTATCATCATGAAGCGGAATTGAGAATACACATATTCACAACGGCTGGCCTTCTTCCTATTTCAATACTCGTAAATAATTTCGATGGCGATGGTTCATTACATTCTTTTAAATGAAAGAAAAACCGAAATCCCGAAGCAAATTAAAAATTCCATTTTTTTTTTTTTGAAAAATTAAATTTGGCTCATATTTCGGTAGAACCATACGAGAAATTCTGTTGAGCTTCGTCCAGTATATGTTTTTTTTTTCAGAGGCTTAACTTTGTTTGTTTAATCACATACCATGTCTGATTAGTTTTTCGATCGCTTAAGCCGCGGCATAAGACTTTACACTTTCCAATTTGAATATCGTTGAACGCACGTTTTTTAATGTGTGAAAGTCGAATGTTGATGTGAAATTCTGTGTCGTTTGACCAAAATGCCATAGGGACACTTCGAATCAATGACGCAACATTTCTTCCACAAAAACGAGACTCTCTCTTGGTCGGTCATTGTCAATGCTTAATGCTTTATATATATGCATCGAAAGTGCCAAGAAAAATCTGTTCAACTTGAATTAGTTGGATATATCTCTCGGCACATTAGTATCACTGACTTTGGATGAACACAACCGGTATCACATTGCCGTATGAGTTTTCAACGTTCCGAAAGTCGGATGGCCCAACGAATAGAAGTGGCGAAAAAGAAATAGATGAATATAAAAAACAGCGATTGGTATCATTTAATAAAGCTGCCTTTATTGCTTGTCACTCAAGAATGAAAAATGAATGTGATATAGAAAACCAGTGTGAAAATGAGTCTCACTCTCACCGTTTAGATATGGGCATTTCAGTTTTGTAGGTGATGGCATTCAGTTTACCATTTCTTTCTCCCATATTATAACATATCATGGAAATTGCACCGTAAACTCAATGCTCAACACATAAAATTCAAATACGAAAAAGCGAAAAACATTACAACGATCCAAAATGAATAAACGAAAATCGAAGTGCCATTGAATCGACCATTAGACCATATAAAATGGACATAGTGTTTGTTCGTGCGACCCAAGAACATTCGAGTCAACAAGAGAACAACCATTTTAAATATATAATATAAATAAATTGCATAAGAAAATGTAGATTTGTCAATTCTCACTTGCTCCATCTGTTATTGCATTTGTTTATTGTCGTATCGAATGCCTTGATGCTATGCTATTTTCAATACATTTCAAGTATTCCTACATTTGTGTGCATTGTCCCATTGATCGTTCGAGATGAGCGTCTTCTTGATGCGAGCACAAAATTTTTTTTATATTCTCTATCAATGCCGATGGAGACGGATTTTGCGATTCATTTTGTCGACCACATTTTTCTATTTCCATCGATTGCATTTTTTTTTCTCTATTTAAGCTGCTTTCCGAACATCATCATTCAAGTGTGACAAGTGCTATTTCGTTTTCTTTGTCTCTGTTAACTAACGAAAAAAAAGCTGATTCAAAGAACACAATTTATTCGATTTCTTCGTATGTTTGGCTTGATGTCTTCTAAACGTGTTATGTTATTAAGGGACACCAAAATAAAACGATCTCGTATTTTGTCTACGAAAATAAAGAAAAATCACAGCCAAATACAATAACACCAATACCAAACATTCTGCAAGTGAAATCGCATTTACTATAAACACACTCACACCCACGCAAAAACTATACAATGATTTCATTCGGCTGCCAATTCTTTTTCTCAATTGCATCGACATCGATCTGCATATTTGTTCACATCCATACCTTTAGCTCTGGCAAAATGAGCGAAAAAAAACGACGGAAAATCCGTATGACGAAATAAGAAAATGAAAGAATGAAACGAATAAAAACCATTTCAATATGTTTTGGCTTTTTTACGCGCATTCGTGTACTGTGTTTTTTATGTGAATTTTGCGTTGCATGTTTTTGTGTGCTCTTCTCTGATTTTTACAGCACGATACGATATTTTCCTCAGGTTTTATATTATATTTTTTCAATATTTACATATTTATATTTGTGTTATTGACTCAATATACGAATAAAAGTAAACGCGAAAAGGTGAACATTGGAATTGTGACCAATAAACGGTTTGATACCATTTTGTGAGTAAAATTGCACGTCGACACTCGTTTACTCTTTCTCTCCTCTTTTGTGCAAATACATATAGAAAAAAATCCACCTCTAAATTGGGAATGGAAACAAACGTGTTCAGAAGCATTGATTGCGTTGCTGTGAACACTTCATCACATGAAAGAGAGAGAGAAAAAAAGCCAAATATGTCTATATTGTCAGAAAATAAATACGAACGAGAAAGACTGGGATGAAGGAATAAAATCTTCAATCGCGTGCATTTTTTTCAGTCATTTTCCGCTTGGATTGAATGTTTCTTCTGTAAAATTGTTTACACTCTTTTTACCATTTTACTGCAGTCTATCTCTCTCCATTCACCACCCAACCACCGACGAATCCCTAGATTCAATCCAATTGATATCGACGTCATTTGTTATAAAATCACCTTTTGGGTCATTAAATGTTGACGTTTGTATTGCAGTGTGCGCGCAACTCAAATCGCTACAAGCATATCATTCGACCGGTTTATTTGTGTCAGACCTCACAATAGATTAAAAGCAAGCAAGATTTATTATAACAATCGCATTCTTGTTTTGTGCATCAGATTTCGCTTTTTGTACTCCTTTAATTCACATCCCCAACAATTTACCATGTTCACATACCATGTAAAACTTTTCTTTTGTTAACCATTTTTTTCTCTCTCTCTCTCTCTCTCTCTCTCTCTCTATCTGTTTTTTCGTCTTTATGATGCAGACGTAATACGAAACCTTTGAGGGAGTCGGAAAATGGAGAAGAAAACTTGCCATGCTTTTTATTGTTGTGTATTGCATTTGCTTTGATACACATTTTTTTCGTTTATCTATAAAATAGAGACGTGTTTTTATTGTTATATGCAGACTATAGTCGAGAAAAAAATTGTTATGAAATATAACAACAATGCCATCGAAATGGATGGGAATTGTTATTTTGCAACTGCAAACATTAAACAGTAAATAAAATGCTAAATACACGTACACAGATACATTTTCAAAGCAAATTTTTCAATATATTTACACATAACCAATAAACCAATGGCGCTGTGACAGTACCGTTGATTGTAAACCATTTTATGTGTGTGAGGGAGTGCTCAGTGCTGCATTTAAAGACTTTGAGGTTTGAGCGGTGATGTGTGTTGTTCGAGTGCTTTGATTTGAAAGAAATTCATTTCTAGTTGTGCTTCTAGTCGATGAGCATACATGTTTTCAATTGAACTTGTTTTAATTTCTTTTTTTTCTTTGTCGTTTCATTATTGAGAAACCAAGCACGAATGTATTTCTATCATTTCTAATAAAATAGTTGGGCTTTTGAGAGCGATTTTATCGAAGTAATGACTCATTTTGAATTGTCGACAAAAGAGAGAATTCAATTGAGTCTTCTTCAGCATTTCAATTTTCCAAAAAGCTGGAAGAAGCTAGCACGGCAATTTCTCATAGAGTAAATAAAAAAGAAGAAAAAGACCGAAAGAGCGAGGTAAGAGAGATATAATAAAAATATATATCTAGATATATATATAGTAGTTTTGTGTGACTTAGGTTGTGTAGCATCGTACGCAGAATATATAGCCGATGTGCAGCTGTTTGATAAACGATAAAATTTATTGGACGTGATTTCACCCCAAAGTTGCAGCGATTTTGTGTTCATCTCGCTTTTGCGTCATTTCATATTTTTCCACACATTGAATTTCGCTCAAAATAAAACTGTTGGCGCATCACAGGGAAATATATGTGATTATGTATTTTGGGGAAAAGAACGATTGTCGTAAAAATCATATTTATGATTCACATTCCAAGCAAAATGCCACTTAGATCGCAAAAAATGGATGCAGACTTTTCATCATCGCATAACAAGGACAAAATCGAAAAGCGAGAAGCACATGTTGATGTTGATCGATTTTATGGGCCACACGTCCGACGGATGTCGAAATGCTACGCATAACTTTATCTCAATAGTTTTGAAACGGGTTTCACAACGATGACATACACGCCATATCTCATATATGTATCAACACTCGCGCTCGCCAATGACCGTTGTCGATCGAACGAGGGCGAAAAATGATTTGATAGCGTCTGCTGCATTTGATTGAAGTGTCTTTTGCACCGAAAAAAAAACAATAACGATAACAAATTGTTTGAATTTATTCATTTTTGATGACAAACAAATTGCAAACCCGAAATACATAAAACGAGATCCATGTGCACGCACGCACACGCTAACATATCAATGCGGCAACGGGTGCCAAATGGGTTGGGTCATCTGTTCATGAGTGCAATCATTCTATTTTCATGATACTATATCAACATACAGAAAGTATGAAGAAAATAGTTTTGACCCAAAATGAAGTTCAGGTGCTTTTGAACCACTTTCGTGTGGCAAATGAATCGTATATTACCTCGCCAGTTATATTTTGAAGTGTCTACACATTTTTGTGATGAATCAACGCTTGGTTTTAAGAGAGAATATATTGACGCAGCAACCTATTTCGAAGCCATTCGACTAAAAGCTCTTCAAACGATTTATTAACGCAACCGTCTAGTCAAACATTCGAAATGGAGTACTTTCTATAGTCAGGCTTAGACAACTGTTAAGTGAGAATACACTCGAATATTTGTTTGATGTTGTTCGCAATGTGAATCTCTCCCTCTCTCTCGCTCTCGCTCTCTTTCGATTTTACATTTTCAACTTTGTATTAATTTGCAGAAAAATACACATTTTCAATTACTGTTGCATGTTTGATATTTTTGTTTTTCCCATTCGATTGATGTTCGCTCTGTGAAACTCTTTGAGATCATCATCTTCTCTATATTCTCTGACGCAGTGAAAAAGAGAGATATTTTTCGATTCGCTTTATTTATTCATTGAGCATGTTGTTTTCGTTTCGTTTTGTGAATCACATTTATTACCATTCAACATGATGGAACACAAGATGACTTGAATTATCAAGTGAAAATTTACATTTTCCAAATCGTCTCATTTTCATTACTTAATAAAAACGATTTGCTAATGAGCTTTTTGCAAAAATTTGCATAGAATAATGCACGCAAACAGACAGACATTTGTGTGCTTTTAATGGGAATTATGAAAAATGCAACAATGGTTAAATGCTGTAGTGTACAAAAGCGGCACTGAGAAAATCATTTTTAAAATGTGTATTCACGCCCATTTCTGCTAACTATAATGCTCATGTGTCAAATTGCTCAAATGGAATGAATTATGAATATGAAAACACTCGACAATACGCAATATGGTGTGTGAATGCTAAGCGATCCCATTATATTTTCCTTGCATTAAATGCCTCACCATTTTAACACACAACTTTTTTCCATCGTTGCTTTTGTGTTGGCTATTGTTGTTAATACACACACACACACACACACACACGGCAATGGCGATAACGTAAGCCAGTTTTCATTTTTATGGCACTTTATGTATGCAATTTAGATTTAAATGGGTAAATCATGAACATTTGTCGCAAAAACGTGGTGGGTTCCGGTGCATTTTTACCCATTTGCACCAAGCATCCCCTTCGTTCACCGAATTTACGTTTCGCTTTTGTCGACGGCATAAGATATATTATTGTTGAGAGACAGAGAAAAAAGCGCGCACTAACTTGTATAATTTTTGATGGAAGAAAAGAAAGGAAACAAGCACAACAACCAACAATGAAGATTAGAGTCTAGAGACGGAACTGAACATAATTCGAAAGGAAATGAGAAAAACGGATTGTGATGAACGTTTTACTTGCACCATTGGTGTGCAACACAAGAATGGCAATGGTCCGCTTATTTACGGTATGAATCGAATCGAATTATATCTTGCAGCAAAATGAAATAGTCTTAATATACAAATGGTCGCCATAATTTTAACACCTGCAAAAATAAAGTGTTTACTTTTTTTCGTACGTCACATTTATAGCGTTAGGCAAGCGTAAACACAATCATTGCCGTTGTGTTATTAAATTTTCTCATATTTCACAATTTGCGTTGGTTGTAATCTTTGTGCAGCCTTTGTCGCTCCAAATGAATTATAATTCAAACCGAGTGTTCTTGTTGTTATTTATGAGGTTGGTGTCGCGGCAATACTGGCAAATGTACATTTGCATCATACCTCTGGCATTTGGCAGCGTCATTGCCAACACACCTTTTGAGTGGGAAGAAAAATCCATACGTTATCGCTGCATGTCAATTACGGATGGTTCGCATATAATTTGAAATGCCAATTTTTACCCGGAAACTAAATTATTCAAATTAAAAACGCAACACAAACATTGACATTACCGTAACAGTAACAGCAACAAATACAACCAAAAATATACCGTCACATAGAATATGGTAAAATTCGCTAGTTTTTGCAAACGCACAGCGTGGTGTATTATTAATTGAATCGAACGCACCATCCAATAAACGACAAAATTTTGTGTTCTATCGGCGATTGTTTCTCTGTTGACGACATTCAAATGAATAAATTTGCATGGAAAATGTGATTAATTTAACGTTTGAGCCGATCGCTCTTTTTCATTCGCGTTTGACTGATTTTTAACATTTTTGATGCAATCTGCATGCAGATGCATATCGCTGAAAGACCTTTCATCGCCATTGTAAAGCTTTGTAGTGACGTGTGTTTCGATAAAGTTGCTGGTGATTGTCAAGCCATCATCAATCCGATTCGCACAGCACCATATCGTCAACAATGACCGTGTATGTGTGCCGCTTCTGTCTACTATTACAATCAGGCCATTGGAAGCTCTTCTATTTTCTGCCATTCACTTTTCGTTGACACAAAAAAATGAATGCTAAAACGAAGCGTAAATATCATTGATGTGCAAAACACCATTAGATTTATGCACACGATCCATAAAATACATTTCGCTCTTTGCATCTGAATGTCAATGGAATAGGAAACACAGACGATTTTTTGCTTGATGGCAATTCTATGGCAATTTCGTTTACTCATGTGAATGTTGTTTCTGTATTTCTTTTTTTCTGAAGGAATTTCAATTTGATGATTGGGGCCGTGCGCTTTGAAACATTTCCGTTTTTGGTTTTCAACGACTCTGAAAAGCCTAAGCTGTGTTAAATTGTATGCATGTGTTGTAAACGATAAGATGGTTAAAACAGTGTGCACATTTCAAGTGTTCAACGCTCTTGTTCGCTCATCATTTTTGTTTCGATTGTGCCCAATTTATATGGCTGATTGGAGAACGCATTTAACATTTTTTCTCTGTATCTTCACTCAATCTCTTATTCACCGCACACGGTATATTTTACAATGTTTTTTTTTTATCTTTTTTTGCCACACCTTCATTTGAATTGGAATCATTTTGAATCGAACAAAAAATACTGTTTGAACTTATGCATACACAAGCCAATGACACGACACAAGTCGATCGATTCAAGATCAAACTAGCGAGCATTCATTGAATCACTCTTATTGATAATTTTGCGAATGATTTCAATTGTAAGTATATTACCTAACAAACGTATTATATGTATGCTCATCGCATTTTCCAAATGTTTAATTTTTCGGTAGATCTGATCGCTTCGAGAGGAATTGTCTTTTTTTAATGTCGAGATTTACAACTTGGCATAACCTTAGAGCAAATTTTGATATATATTTTTTTCTATGCTAAATCTCATCCCACGAGACCACACACAATTCCATTATCCTTTTGAATGGTACGCACATTGAATTATGTTTTCATTGTTGGTCTGGAGTAAATGTAGTACTTTCGCTGTGCTGAATGCCTCATGCAGATATATATGATCTATAAAATAGCGCAGCGTTTTCTCATTTTGCGTTTTTATTCTATCCGCGAAATCCCTTAACTGCATTACTACTTTTGCAAGCATAAAGATTCAAAGAAAATGGAGGAAAAACTTGTTACGTAATTTTTCTTATGCATACAGTTTTCAACAGATTAATGCGCATTCAGACCAACACTTATTTGCCTATAGTTTCTTAATCAAATTGGTCAGGAAGTGAAAAACCAGTGTTTCCGCACGCGCACGCGCACGCACACATAATTTGAATGAAATCCAATTTCGCAAACCGTTCGCTTTTGTAGAAAAGTTGTTGCGGTTCCTTTGTGTGTGTGTGTAAGAAAGAGGGAGAGGGAGAGAACAAGAAAAGATGCGAAGACAAACAAAATCGAGCTATGTGAAAAGCGAACTCTGAATAACAAAGAAACATTGATAATGAATGGCCGTAGAGAGACAAGTTTTCAAATTGGAACAACGATGTAGAAAGAACTTTGCAATTGAATGCATGAAAATGTTCAAATTAATTTGATTCCATACATTTTACACGCTTTCTGGTGCATTCATACTTTAGTTAATCAAAGGCCTGATAAGAACGAATTTAAAAGAATATCAACCATGCACATGCAAATAATCTTGTTGAAATGCACAAAGAAACTTCAGATGAGTTGACGAATAATTATAAATCATGCTGACAATAGACATTTCAAACAGCAAAAGAGAGATCACCTTCAAATCAGTGAAACACAAAATATGCTTTCTTTGTACCTATTTATCATTGGCCTATTCATCACTTTTTTCGTTAAAGCTATTGTGATTTATTGAATTAAAAAAAAAAGATTTTCGAGGAAGGCAATTCACTTGGAATTGGAATTTAAAAATTGGATGCGCTGCAAATGAGTTAATTCTGAAAATGTCATAGTTGTTGGCACTAATCAAAGATCAAATGAATCGGTTAGAATATTCGTGAGCCCAAGTTTGTTAAAGTAAAAGAGTAAATGTTCATATAAAAAATGTATGGGCACGTTGCAGTTTTATTTTGACAAATTTTTTGGGATTACGAATATTCTAGCCGTTTCAAATTAAATGAATCTTTCATTCAAATAAAACCTGTCGTTCGTTAAACGAGTTTTATTACGTTAAACACATTCAAATGATGGAATTCTCAAGTTGGGAATCTCAACGAACTCAATAAAGATTCAAAGCGAATGAAAAATGCTTACAACTATAATTCCACTAACCAGTGAAAAGATACTGGAAATTTCAATTTTCCTCTAATGACGGAATTCCCAGAAATCTTTGATAGAAAATATATTTAAGAGCTGAGAAGCGGAAATTGACGACATTTTAAATTTAAATTGAAAAATGGAATGAGTGTGAAGGATGTTTTTAAAAAGTTCTTACATACAATTGATTTTCATTGAGTGGCAGTATAACATTTCATATGAAAATATGATACATGAAACAATGTGTTACAAACAACAGTACACAAATTTTCTACGAAAGCGTAAAATTATTATATCTTTATGAGCTACTTTGACTGACAGATCTGCATATAGATTTTATGGCGTGTTATGAAATTTTTGCTTTTCAATAAAAACACCAAAAAAAATGCCAGCACCCAACTGGTCGGTCTCTGTGTTTGCAAGATAGTTTCAAAAATGACGTAGGAGCAGTATTCTTTAAAATTCTGTTCTTCCATAAAAAATGTTTTTTTTTTTTTTTTTTATTTTAGTCTTTATAATTTAACGGATTCAATTTTAATTACATAAAATTTTGGACGCCATCAAATTAAAAAAAAGAAAAATATGTTTTTTGTATAATAATTGGGATCAATTGAAGTGATTTTTTAATTGTTTGAAATGCGTTTAAGTTTTGTTCAACGCAAAATTACAAATTGTTAAAAAAAGGTATTCTTGTTCAATCAGCGATACTGAATAATCACAAATGAATAAGTGTTTTCAGAAAATGCTTGAATAATCGTAGAAATCGTGAAATCGAGACATAACAATATATTGATTGAATGTGCTGAGTGTGTTTAAAATTCCATGATTGAACGAGAGAATTTTCATCGATATGTTCTACATTCTATTGTGACTTTGTGCAACACACAATGTGCTCTACTTCACACTCGAAACTTATTTCCTTTGCAAACCTCATTCAACGGCCCAGTTTCACTCTTTGGCGTTACATCGCATGATAGGCTGAACAAATAAAAAAAATCTGTTGCTTTACTCTGATTTTCTCTCGTTAAAACTCAGCCATTCATTTGAATCCGCATTTTTTTCTCTTTTATAGATAAACCGAACGAAATGGAATTATCGAAAGTGAGAGAGAAGCTCTGCGCATTCACACTCCAATTTATTTATTCAACAATGGCTTTTGTACACTTTTTTTTTGAATTAAATTAAAATCCATTTGCAATGCAAATGAACGCATTCGCGCAGTAATTTTGATTGCACAATGAGGACATAAGTGCTTTTTGGTGAGTTGCAAATCGAACACACACACTGCCAACGAACAAAAAAATCGCCATTCGCATATACCGTTGCTTTCATAGTTTGTGGATGAGAATAAATTGTGTAAAATCCTACAAATGAATTGATAATAATAATAAATTCTAATGTAAATCGCTCAAAGTGGTAAAGCCCCCGAAGGAGAGATAAGTCAAATGTCCTTGATTTTCATTTTGATGGTTACCATGGACCCATTGGAATCACTTGAGATAAAATCATTTTTGCCTTTGGCATATTTATTTTCGCTGATGCGAAAAAGTTCGTTTATTTAATTGGAATCCATTTAGCTTCAATTCAAAGGTTGTTCGATTCTGTGAAAAGGAAACAAAATGCAAAAATATTTGTGTTTCGTTGTGTTGATTTTATTGGTTGAAAGAAGTTACATAGCCAAAGCTTCTGCAACTATAAATGAATTTGCTTGAAGTTCAAATGCGCTATGAATGAGAGAATTCAATTTGTATCTTCGTGTGTGGCACAAATGGCCTTTCGTCAAACAAATTCATCCACGTTTATTGCTTTGCCAAACTCAATTTTCCGATCTTGCTCGTTAACTTTGAAATTCATTCGCTTTCGCCAAACTCACAACGTCATTGTATGGTGTATGGTGTGTGCGCTTGGTCAATCTCTTCGACATAGTTATGCGGTTTTCAAAACAACATATGTTTTGAAGTGCATTTGCACAGACATTTGTCCATCTTTAAGCTCCCCTTTTTGTTTTGTTATTTGTTGGATTTTTGTTTCGTGCTCAATGCTTCCTCTTTCAGCTACCGTCTCGCTCTCTTTACTCGCTAACTACACACAATTCGAAATGTGGTGGCAGACATGTATTCGATTTGAATGTATGAAAAGCTCTATGATTGCACGCCGCACACACATCGATTGGATATGGTGCCGATGTTTTTGTCCCACTGCTTTTTGGTTTTTTACTCAGTTGCAATGGTGTTCCAACATCGGATACGTAACCACGTTTCATAACGTTCAGATGTTTGGTTTGAGATTTTGATGTATACTGAAATCGTGATGATGATTTGTAAATATTTAAACATTTGAGCTTAATTTCAGTGTATTCAGTTTCAATTTCAGTATGTTCCGGATGTTTCATTACTCTGAATCAACAAACAGTAGCACTCTCTCGTCTGGGCTGGTATTCTACGACAATTCCACAAGAATCGTTGGGAATTATTATTTATATAAACAACTCAGCTCAGTGAAAACAATAGGTGTTATTGTTATTATTATATTAACACTTACATTACTTCAATCAATATAACAATCATTTCTATTGGTTTCAGTCCGTTTCAGTGCCTGGCGGTAGCTGACACTTCGAGTGTGTGACAATTTTTTAAATCTTTTTAACGATTGGCGACATGATTACAATCGTTGCTTAGGAAAATGCACATTAACGCCTTTTATTCTCGCTATGTGCTGCAATGTTTATTAAAAACAATATTCATTCATAGAAATAAATTTTTCGGAATAATTCCGAATAAATTGATCGGAAAAGTGTATCAGAATACCGGCCCTGTTTTCTTCTTTTCTTTCACTCTCTCTCTCTCTGCCTATAAATTTATTTTCTGCATATTGCCTTCATCACGTGCTTAAAAATGGTTTTCTATTTATTTTCATGAATAAATTACATCTTGTTAGCCAAACTGGATGAGTGAACGTGTGCATTGGCTTGACATACTATGGTCTATTCAATACAAATTGCTGTATGAATATTCGAATGATGTAATTGTTTTGAGTGGGTATTATTAGTCATATCAAATGCTGTATGTATATGTGTGCATTTGAATGTTTTCGTTTACGAAAATTCGGTTTTACGATGATTCGCCATTCAAATGAATGGAAATCAATACGATAAATTGGATTGAAAATGTTTGCTTTTAATTAATCAATCTAATGAGTTCAACAAGCGAAAGGTTATTATCGCAGCAAATTCGAATCGACTATAAAATGAAATTTATGTAGAAGCTCTATAACTCATCGTTTGATCGAACAAGTAATGGCGTTTGTTCGGTGTACATGACAATGTGGTTTGACTTGGTTTCAAACAAAAAATGATGGTTTTGTCATTACACTGATGATCAATGTGCAAATGGTATAATCGAATCAGTGTGGATGTTTTGCTCTTTTTTTCGAAGCAGCAAATTGCCAGCTGAACATTTGCCAATTATTAAGAATTTAAAACAAAAGCCACCGAAACATATCGGGCACGTTTCACACAAAATTTCAAAAACAAAAAAAAAACATGAACAAAATACAATGATACACCACCACACCAGAATTCTGTAACACAATGGCATTCTTGCCAATTTCTGGCAACGATTTACAAATGTTTATTATTATATTGTGTGTGTGCTCCATTTAGCTTTTAAAATATCGTAAACATTTATCTATAAATAAATTCAGGCCGCGAGTGAGAGGAAAGGGGTACGCAAGAGAGAGAGAGAGAGAGAGAGAGAGAGAGAGAGAGAGAATATGAATGGAACGCAGTGAAATTGGATTTATGCATTCGCCAGCCACACACTGCCACATCGCACAAGTTCAAAAACATTTCGTGAAATTTTCAACACAATGGCGGAACAGTTGACGCCTCTGGGTTTATTTGTAAAAGCTGTCTTTCTGCATAAATTCCAATAAATCTACAGCATTTACTTTATATTTTACATTTACTGGGTTTGTGTGTGCCATGGCACATTGACATCAATTCGCAGTGTTATTGTTTGCATTTCAGAAAAAAGACAGCGTGCGTTCACTCAGAGAGATTTACAGAGAACTTCTTTGTGTATCTATCTCTCTCCTTCTTGTCTGTCAGTCGGTCGACTAAATCTTATTTCATTTCTGGTTTCATAAATAAATACGTTTTTGTGTTATTTCTCAATGGAATTCACTTCACTTTTTTATCGATTATGATTTGTGTCAAGCGAATCTTCAATACAATAGAAATTTCGAGCCACTTGAATGACCCGATTTACAGACAAACGAACATCGATGTACCACCATTTGAACAAAAATCGACAAAAATGAGTGAGAGAAAGGGCGAGAGGGCAAAATCGAAAGAGAGCAGAAGGGGGTGAAATCGAATCAGAGATTCAATAATGAATATTTGATGCCAAAATAATGGCAACACAAAAGAAAATAATCGCTTACAAACGATGCAAAAACAAAATACCAAGAGATACTTACTGTTTTACCGTTTAAATCATTTACTCGACAATGTAAATACACGCTATTTCCTAAATGTGTTGTAACATTGACACTACCGTTGGGTTCATCGAAATATGGGAATGGTTCGTGTGTTGTTGTCTCTTCGCCGTCTTCGATTTCATTCTCTTCGGGCGTATCGGTAAATGGTGATGAAAATTCTTGCCAAAAATTTTTTGGAAACGAATCAAACGGATCTCCCTCGCGCGGCTTAACAACTGCACCAGCAACATTGACGTTCCAAATGGAATCCATGAAAACGCGTGAGAGAAAAAGAGAGTGAAATAGAACATAATGGAAAATGGTTAGTACTTGGTATATCAAAACCAGACACACAACCAAAAAACAAAATGAAGCAGATAAAATGTGAATTATGCGAAAATAAAATTGTTTCAAATATAAAACCGGGAGTTTTTCCCCATAGTAACATATACAAATCGAAAGTCGAAAATCTGACTTTTTTTTCTCGGCTGTGTGAATTAGGTTTTATGTTAAGGATATAATCACTTCGCAGCAAAACGCTGAACAGTGAAAGCATCTGTGCGTTTTTTTTATTTTGAGTACGGCTATCGTGACGTGTTATTTCAGCTAATGGATTTTTGGTTTTACCAATTGGTTTCCATTTTTTTCGTTGTTGTTGTTGTATCCATATCATATATATCTTCTTAAAATAAAAATTTATGTGCAATTTAACAGTTTTTGTTCCTCTAGAACGTTTGGCTTTTTGTAGATGATAAAGAAAAAAAAAATGTTGTGGCTGTAAACTGTTGGTTTTTCCTTCTCTTTGTGAGGTGGTGCAAACACTTTGTAGAGCGTCAAAGTGAAATAAGCAGTCTGAATAGTTACCGCGAATTAGCTCAATCATCGTGTAGTTAGACGAAATCTGAGTAAAAGCTGTGCACATTTATCGCATTTTACATGCATCTTGTGTCTGAGTGGATTACCACATTTTCTCCGAGCCAAATGGGGTCACACTCAAAAACCAGCAAACATTTCAATATTCTAATTAACGACATACAAATTAGAATGTGTTTTAAGTGCGCGCCTTTTTAAAATTCAACTCAGAAATAATGAGTGGGCAGACAAGTTTGTCGCTTGAGCCGCCGATTCTGTTCACAATGCGACTATTTTTTACAACTTTCGTTACATATTCACATTACAACAGTGCAGTCGAGGCGCTTTGCCAACGAATAGTTAAGGGAAACGCCTAACAAAGGATCGACAAACGACGTGAAACGAATGGGGCTCGAGTGATTTTAATGAGATTCTGCTGCGGTTGAAATAACTTTTTTCCGTTCTCTACTTCAGTGCACTACACACTACATAATGCGCGCATATCGCACCAAATTCTCAACAAATAGACGAAGATGCTCATATAAAGTGCCCGGATTTTTTTTTGTGCGAGCCAAACATGAAAATGAAAGCAAATCTAATTAAATTCGAAATGCGAAATAGAAACACGATCTTTGCATTTTCCGTCAAAATTTAAGAAGAAGGAAAAAAATGTTGCGAACGTTCTTTGTACGCGCACATAAAAGTAGAAGATAAAAACATGCAGTAAAAAGACACGCTCAAGATCGCATTGCATTGCTCACGAAACAAACAACTCGAATTTTAAGCTTGTTACCAGTTTGCACTATTTGCATGAAAATCATTTCTTAATATTTGGCTTGGTTTTTTTCTCCTATCTTTCTCTTTGCATGTCTCCCACTCTTCCTTTTTCCATCATATCCTTCTGCGTAACCAGTAATAAAATTAAAAGTTTAAAATCATGTTCAGTATTTTTCCACTGTGTAAACTCAACGCAGTTGAATTTAATTAACCAAAGAGTGAGATGGTGAGTGAGAGAGGGGGACATCAAGTGCGCATGAAATGAGAAGGCGAGAAAGAAACTCGAGCGAAAATTGTTGGATAGTCATTGAAATATGCCATGCTGGTACAAAGTAGGGTATTTCCAACTTCAAAATGATCTTAATTCAGTGAGCACGTAGTTTTTTTGCTCATCATCTTTTCCTCTCTTTTTTTTCCAACAAGCTCAACCGAACTATTTTAATCCGCATGCTGTTTGGTTGGAAAAACACAGTTTTATCTGCCATTTCCCGTTGAATTAAAGATAATGTTGCGACAATAGGAATGGAAACGAGAACAAAAACTCACTTTGTAGTATTGAGAGCAAAAAAAAACTGCTGCAATTTTTCCCATTCATTGTTTTTATGCGCTAATTTTTACCTTTCAACACACGCTATTTTTGGGGTAGAAAAAAATTCTCGCTTTCATTACACTACCGATTTGCAAACATATTATGTGCTGGAAAAACTAACAAACAAATGTTTTCACAAATGTAAAAATTGCATAAAATCGTCTTTTTTCAAATTTGCCACAATGAATTTTGAAATTTCATCACTTGTGCTAGAGAATTTTAACATATTTTCAGTAGACTGCTTTTATTTGGTATTTTTGTGCCAAACGAAACAATTTATACCCGTTCGAACAATTGGCGCCTTTTGAAAGGCGCACGCACCATTTCTGCGCCTTTTAATGAAATGACGAGAAAAAGAATAAGCAACACATCGTATGACTCGTATTTCATTCGATTTTTCTTATGCTAAAATGCTAAGACCATACTTCTTCTTCGTTTGAATCTCCATTGTGCTGCGAAGATCCGCACAAAGAGGAACAAAAAATACCAAAAATGTAACGAATCTGCGCCTACTATGCTGTTTTTCGTACACGCTGTTTATATACGAATCATACGATGTGCTCGTTTATCCTTTTTCTCGTCATTTCATTAAAAGGCGCAGAAATGGTGCGTGCGCCTTTCAAAAGGCGCCGATTGTTCGAACGGGTAGTGATTATTATTTGTTTGTTTGTTTTTTTCTTCAGTAATACAAATATTTTCAATTAAAAAACAACAAATGCTTCATCGACAAGCTTGAACAAAATTTATAGCGATAATCAAGAAAAATTAATTAATATTTCCACACGTTTTCCAACGTTAGTGGTTATTTTTAGTGCACATGGCAAAAACCCTTTGAGTGATTCATTTCACTAACTAAAATCACAAATTTTAAGCTTTTCTCTTATGATGCAGTTATAGATGCATATTTTAACAAAGATGTGGAAATTTCAATGAAAGCGAAACCAAACATTTTCAATGGAAAAATATCGCATATTATTATATTAATTATGAAACGGCAAATTCTACGAATGTTCAGACAACGAAGTGATAGTTAATATTTAACGCATTCCACATAACATCGAAATGTATTCTATTAAGTGGCCAAATATTTTGAATATAATATAGTACCATCGAAAGAAGCTGCGTAAAACATTATAGAAGATTCTAAGCTTTTTTGTTGTCAACAAAGAACCTTGTACACTGAGTGAGACGTCTATAACTCAAATGTGGATTTCAATGCGAGTGAGAGAGGCAAACACATAATATACAAACTTCTTTGCATGCTATGCCCTTAGAAGATATGCGATCAATGTAGTACGTGATCACGTCTTGATGTATAAAGTCAATGAATGTGTATTTGACGGTAAGCATCAAAATATATAACATGTAACCATATGCTAGAAACTTCTATCATTGAGATGTTTTGAATTTCTCGCCCGAAATTATTTGTCGTTACTGTTGTTTATGAATGGGGAAAAAACCGCAATAATTCGTTGTCTAACTTTTGTTCACAATATACGAACAAAGTTCGATGCGATGCCAAGCGCGTGTACCACGAGTAATTTGTTGTGTTTTTGAGAATGCTTGCTAATTTTAAGTTGTTTGCAAGTTTGTTACAGTCAGGCCTCACCTGAGGTGCATTTGTAATACAAAGTTAACCATACAAAATATTCGAGTGTAATTCATCAATAATGCATTTTCATATGGCAATTTTGTACATGGCAACGACGATGTTACCGTTTGCGGTTAAGCGGCACAACCACAACATTCCTGTTCCGGTAAATATGGCGCAATAATAAAGTTGTAAAGAAAGTGTGGCTAAAGAAGAAAAATTAGATGCACACATAGAATACCAATGCGAAAGCAGCAATTTCCGGGTGCTGAAAGAAAGTTGATGGTAGTTGTTGTTGTTGACTTGCATTTCAACGAAATAATTCCATATTTTCCGGTTTCATTTAAGTGTACGCACACTCATACAGCACAAAGCAATAACTGCCACCGAACATTCCATACTGAATAACTTATAAAGGTTGCTGTTATATTGCATTTTACAGTCTGTCGCCAAGGCACTAATTCATGTAATGAGATATGATTGCCACGTAACTATATTTTTGTGTGTTGTTCAGTTTTTTCATTTTTTCTCTGTGCATTGCTGATTTTTTTTCTTTTTCCTTTGAAAATCTTCTTTAGTCATTTATTTCATCTTGTATCGCGTATAAAATACTTATCCTTATGCAGTACAGTGCATCGCTGAAGCACTTCATTTATATGCTCAGCTGCAATGAGCTTATTACTATTGTTGCAATATGGATGAAACATGATGTGAAAAGCGTTGCGAAATAAATTTGTATGCTGGAAATGTGCTTCGTAGTATTCTTCATTCTCATTAATTTTAATCTTCGAATGTGTATGTGGTTGTGTGTGTGTGTTTTTCCATATGTGCAGAATGGAATACAGACGAATTTTAACTCAGTCTGTATTTATATAAAAGTAATGGACTTGTTACCGCATAACTTGATTCAATACCCCTTCATTTTAAATGTTTAATTTGATCAGATGAAATGTGTGTTGCGAATACAAAATACGATGGAAAATTGCCTTCGACCCCGATTTCTTGTCGTTTATATTCCGTATATTGGTCGATGGTATAAAAAAAGAAATCCATCCGATCCGATTTAAAATCAAGCGTGTTTTGCAATAAAATATCGAATGACACACATTTGCACCGAATGAACATTGAACAATTTCAAATATGACATGTCCGATGTCGGTGTCGCGTTCCTCGATGCTTTTACTTCGATAATGATGAAGTGTCTATTACGTCAATGAATTTAGGATGGGGGTGAGCAATGAAAAAAAGACGAATTCTGCGACAAATGATGCTAAGTGAATGTGATATGTCTGTTTGTGGTTTGAAATTATCGAGAAGCAAGAGAAATGTTTAAAGAATGTTCAGAAAAATAGACACAGAGCCATTCTGATGAAATGCTTGCATCTTTGTGGCAGCAATCCGCTATACACACTGCGGCTTGTGAAAGATAAATAAACGCATATCCATAGCATTTTACGTCTTTTTCTTCGTCTTTCTATCACGATCTCCTTGGACGAGTGAAAACCACATCAACTAGGGAGAGAGGGACAGATGGTTGAACATGAAGATAAATAAAATAATATTATTTAAAGTTTGTTTTCGCAGCTTTTTTTCAACTCTGTTATTCGCTTGCTATTGCATAGTTTTGATGTCACGTTATACTATTTGTGCTCGTTTCGCATTTCAACCAATGATACTGAGACGAACAAGAGGGTCTTCTCTCTCTTTATCAGAATTCATTTCATGAGCTTTTTCGACAAATATCGATTTCATCAAATATAGAATAATTTCCGATACGCAGAAATGAAAATCATAAGGGAATTTTTTCAAATAAAATAATTTCAAATATTTTCGATTTCAAACCGGAAGTTAATCTAATCGATTTTATCGTCATAATCAAAATGTTTTCTCAAACATAAACTATTTTACTTCTCATTTTGTATTACTCTCTCTGACAGAGAGTGTCTATCTACGCGACGCTTGTGTTTGAACCATACATTTTTGCCCATTGAAACACGACCCGAAGCCAATAGAATTCCGATTTCATGGAGTGCGTGGTTGAATTTTTATTCGTTTTTCATGGCATTTTCAGAGTTTGCATCGACCACGTTTACTTCAAACTAAATCACTATTTCATTTTTTATTTATTCGATTTCTTTTGCGAGTGCTTTTATTTGTTCTTTTGAAGACTTCGGCAAACGTTCATGCAATTACTTCCGAGCGGGACGAAAAAAAGGATTGCCAGCAATTCAAAAAAGCGCACACAGAAAGAATGTGAGAGTGTGTGTGTGTGAGAGAGAGAGAGAGCTATTGGTAGATAGCAAAAAGAAAGTAATAGAGTTGAACGAGGGAAATTGCTAAGGCGAACTCTATAACATTGGTATTTTCTTATTATTTTGTGCTTATTTGGTTTCCGTGCACGTTATGCACATTTGGCATATGATGATGCGCCAATCGAGCGTTGTTGAGCACATGAAATGAAGGAATGCATTTGTGTGCATTGCAAAACTATACGCAATTACATCATAACAAGGTTTAAAACTAAGTCAACTTGAAATGCTCCATTTCAATGTGCAAGCCTTTTTCTCAACTGGATCATGAATTTCTTGACTCGTTTTCCTTTCTAACTCTTTACAAATGCTCCACTTTCCTAGTTCCACATTAAAAACGATTCGATTTTGTTTGCATTTTCCATACGGAATTGCCATCAAATATGGCAATAAATACATATATATAGATTCTCGCAAAGTGGTTTTTGTTTTTATGTAAACAAGCTCTTTTTTTTTCCTGCACAGAAATAAGATGCACTTTCTTCATAATCAGAATAGAGAAACTACCTCATATTCGATGAGATATGACTATTAGTTTTAATGGGAAAACTTTTCTATATTTTCAATATATTTTATTTCCTTTTTATTTTGAAGTGAAAATAACTTTGACTTTTCTCAACAGGATTCCTTGTATTTTTGCAATTATTCGCATCGCATACACTCTCTAGCTCTTTTTTGCTTATTCGCCTTTTCGGAAAAATAATCATATTTGAAGCGTTTAATATGAAGTGTGTTTGTGTTGTGAATTGTTTGAAAAAGTAAATTCATAATTACGATCATCGTGTTCGCATGTGTTTGTCACGCGTACTATTTTGAATTGCTCTTTCATTGCAGCAAATGGCTCATATGATATAATTCAAACACCCTTTAGCTTCTTCATATCAAATTGAACATTCCAACATGCACGCATCACATTCAATTTTACTCTCTCTCGCTCTCGTTCTCTCTCTCTATGCTTGTTGAAAGAGGAAGCGAGCTTTGAAACAGAGAACGAAGAGAACAAGCGACAAAATTAAAATGAGCACAGCAATGTCACGAATGAATGAATAAGATGATGATGATGATGATGGTAAAACTATTTTCATTTTACTAGAAAAAGTAATTAAAAATCCTATTTCTGTTTTCAACTTTGCGTAAATATGAGTCTGATGAAATTGAGATTAAGTGCATCACTTAGTCTCGGTTCGGTCGCAATTTTATTTTTTTATTCACATTTCCGAGTTTGAGTTTACAACAGGCATGTTAAAATTAATGAAAATTTCTTAACCCTTTTTATGGTCCGCATTAAGCTTATTTTGCCGGCTAATATATTCAAAGCAAAAAACTTTGTGCAGCTCCAAAAATGCATGTCAAAAAATAATATTTGTTTTCTTTTTATGAACCCGTTTTTTTCTAAAGCATTTCATTCGATGGCAACCATAACATGCAAACGAATAATTAAATCGAATATCAAGCATAGACAATTTATGCAAATCGACATGAGTAGATATTAATTAAAACACCTTCAAACCTCGACACGGTCAATTAAGTATGTTGATTGGCAAGTAATTGAATTTATTTCAACTATTCCATTCGTTCAAAATTGCCGAGCAGGCGAGTTTTGATTGTGATTGTAACGGTTGTCTCCTTCCAAAAGAGTCATTCGTTCAACCACTTTAACGCTTCATTTGTCGAAATAATCACCTGAGGCACGTTCGTCTTTCGATCACCTTTCACACCTACATTTACAATTGTCGTTTTATCCGATGTAAAACAAATGTGATCGTGAACTATTAGGCCACGCTCTTCCCCACGATGGACCCTAATTTTATGTTCTTGTTCATGTTGTTGAACATTATTAAATCTGCTTTAATCATAATGATTTTTCTCTCGCATCGCAGACGATTGCCAAGCAATCAAATGTTATTATCACAATTTGTCTGCCAAGTGGTCGCCGCGGCGAATGTGTGAATAAAAGAATCCATTCAACTGTCTATGGTGTTGATGAGAGATATTATAAGGTCGATTTCAATGGACCGTTTTGTTGTGCGTACGCGTATATGAAAAAAAGAATTTCCCAGTCGTGAGTGCATTATAACATTTGATGGTGGAAAACGGTAGTGAGCCGAGCATAGCTTATTATCACACTTTCATAATGTGCCAGTCGTGCATTAATTAATTTAGCAGAAAACATGCGTTGCGATCCGGCTTTTAATGTGTACCTGTAGAAATTGATTTGATTCACAACGCATCAGTTCAAAGTACAGTACACACATCAAACGGTGGCGAACGAGAGCTTGAGAGTGAGCACAATGGCACATACGTTGGGTTAGATACATGACCGCACACACATGCACATTGTAAATCCAGTGAAGCTATAGAGGCAACGGTGGCATACCTCGAACTCTCGTTTTATTCGACTGATAATTACTTTCCCTCTCGTCATTCCCATATTTTATACATAGATATATATGTTTTCCTACTCAATTTTATCGCAATTTATTTATGTTGCTGATGTTGCTCATTGGTGACCACTTTCACGTGGGTGTATGTGTGTGTTTTTGCGTACATATTTCTGCGAAGTCAACGATTTGACTAAATAGGAGCTAATGTATCAACATGAATTGGTGAAAAAACCCGCAGACATGTTTCGAAAACCAATTTTGTTTAATCAGTGTAGCTGATTATCGAAGGTGGTCTTTTCAGTGCTGCCGTTGGCTGATGATGTCACGTGGACATTTTCGAAATAATGATGCATAAATATTTTAACGAAGGTGCGAAACATTAATGAATTTCATCATTGTCTCCAACAACTCACACCAGTTACAAGGACTATTTTTGGCTGAAATCATAACTGCATCTGGGCATATGAAATTGTTGCACATTCAGCCGAGAAGAAAAAAGAATATTGATGTTAACTAAATCTTAAAATAGTCCTTGCTTCACTTCAACAATTTCGCTCTATTTTTATTATATGAATTTAATCAGCAAACTTGTCAAACAAACAGTCCATTCATTTTATCGTAATCAATCTCATGTTTGTGCACCACAGCAAAAAGCATGAATTTGATTTGATCACATAGCGTAAATTGTGGTTTGTCGTCTGCCAATTTGTGAAAAACCAGTCAAACACAAAATATATATAATACTTTAATCGTTATTATTTAAATATAATTCCAATAGAGAATACCGGAGCTCTACCTCCCTCACTCAGTTTAACAATCCCTGGTAAGAATACTAAAAATTTTCATTAAAAATTAATTCTGCCCATAATCAATGCCGATTGATCCATTGTTTCATCAAAATGAATGGAATTCATTGGAAAAAAGTCCATATTATCCGTTTATAGTGCGGAATCGGATTTAAATGCCGTCAAAAAGCCAGATTTTAAAGTATTCGAAAAGCATTGTTTTTTTTTTGAATGGATAAAACAACAACAACAAAAAATAACAATCCCCAAACATCTATCTATCGACTTAAATCAAAGCAGAGAGTTGAATTTACAACTTTTCAAAAAAGGCATTAATTCAATAAAATAAACAATAATAAAAATAAAAATAAATCAATTAATTAATATGAATTCGACTTACTTGATAGTTTTATCGTTTTGAAATTCATTAATATGCTGTAGAAAAAGAGCGCCCATCCGATTTTGTATTTCCTCTTCATGGCGACTGTGTGTATGTGTATTTATCCCAGGCAGATGTTTGACCAAATAAGTATGTTTTTGTATTGTGTGCGCGGTTCGGCGCGGTTTGTGTGTTTATTCGTATCGTTAAATACGTATTTATCTCTTAATTGTTGTTACGGATGAAGTACCCAAACACTTATTCAAAATGTTGTTTTTTCAGTGTTGTCTGCAATTAAAATAAATTCAATTTATTTACGAATATATTTCATTCGGTTATCATTTGCGAGCACATTGTTTGAGAATTCAATGCACAGTCATTGTTGGTTTTTTTTGTTGTTTGTTTTTAAACTTTACTTTCACTGTCTGCTCCGGGGTTTTTGCTCTATTATATTTGCACAATGATAACAATAATACTATTCGCATATGATTTTTTTCGTTTGTGTATCTGCTGCGGTTTTCATGTGTATTTCAATATAATTTTCAGTGGATTTTTTTTTTCGTGTGGCACAATTACACATTAAACACTACAATGTACAATGATCACTTTAGAAGAACCTTTTTTCTCTCTCTCATATTGTATTACGAATGAATAAATTGGCAGTTACATCAGCAGTGGCCATTGTAAAATCGAAAAGGTTCGGTTTTTCTGCTTTTATTTTCTTGTGCTGATTTATTTTAATCGTCTTTATTGTTCTATAAATTGTTTTTTTTTTCTTTTGCGCATTAAATTGTCAGGTTTTTGTGCAGCATAAAAATGTCAATTTTTAAAATATTTCCATCAAATATGATGTTTTTGAATTGTAGAGAGTATCGTTAAATTGACCTCAATTTTACATTAAAATTAATAAAAGCTCACAATATAATCATATTTTTAATCTTATTTCTCATTCACTACGATTTAATTTGATTTTGCTTTGTGTATGAGTGCCAAAAGTTTGACATTTATCTACTGTCTCTTTTTAGCTTCCGATGTTTTTGAATTTATATGGCACTATATGAGTATATGTGTCCCTTGTGGGCCTTTCGATGGTGAGTCAATTGTTGTGCCTCGTATCGCACAACAGCAGAATCAAAAATTATTCTCAATGACAAAACTAAACGAAGTTAGTATGCTCTTTTTGCGATGTAATATTGTTTGCCTTATGAAAATGCATGCATTACCCGATTCCGTTGGTTGAATGTTCTTTGATGTTTTATTGGACTTTTATCACTGCAACGACAAATTAAAGCAGAAATTCATATTCCTCTCATAATTTGTGTGTTTTGTCGTCGCATTCGTCGCTGATGCGTGGTCTGCATACACGGATACGATATCCAAATGCGCACTTGCACGCATATAACTCGATTGTGTTGTTTTGTTTATGCTTTTATTGTTCTTTTCTGACGATTGTCGTTGGCATATGACATGTTGATGCTTTGTGCGGTGCATGCATTCTCACGATACAACTAATTGTGTTAGCGTTAACAGTTTGCCACATGATGCTTCTGAACTGTGTATGTCGCCACCACCACCATCACCGCATGCAGTGATACACACTAGCTGCAATGTTATTGTTGAAGATTGTATTCGCAATGCAAAGTGGCTGCAACCAAATGATGTGGTTTTCAATTCTGAAACAAAAAGAGAGGGTAAATGAGTGAATGAGTGTATGCGTCTATTGTATTTTGTGTTGAATGGTGTTATTAACGAAATATGCTTGTCATTTTTTGCCCGATTTTCCCAAACGAATTGGTAAATTGAATTCAGTTTTTGGCAACAATGCAAAACGGCTAGCATTTTATGTAATTGAGTGCATCGACAATGTTTCGACACATTCTATTCAACGTTCTATTATTACCCATTTTAGATTCACACTTTGTATCTCTGTATTCAGTATCTGTATGATTTGGCATTGAAATACCTGAAATGTATGTATTAAACACGTTGAATTTACTCTATGATACACGCTCTTTGGCATTTTTGAAATTCATTTAGCCTTTATCAAACCATTTTTGGTTGTCTTTTCACATGAAGTGTTAACCTACATATCTAATTCATCATATAAACGATAAAGTGAAATTATGGTTGAAAATTCTCTCAATAACATATTTTAGCATTTCAACGCCTATATTTAGATCGTCTCACCTTTTGAATTTTCGTATTTTCTACTTTTTACTGTATATGAATATGTTGATCATCATAATTCTCTGAATAATAACGTAAAATGAAAGGAATTTTCATCTGAAGCTAAAGTTATTATCCCACTATATATAGGTAAGGGACTTTTTGGAATGCTATTTCAGTAACTCTTAAACTATCATTAATAGTTTTTAGCTGAAGCTTATTTTTTGGATTAAAGAAGAAGCTGTTAACATTCTCAGGTTTCTATAAATGGAATACATCCAATTAAGACTTTTCAGTGGAAAATGTTAAATTTGTTTTTGACATTTAATCTTTGTTTGGTTCGATATTACGTTTTTTTGCGCTTGACTTCATAAGTAAATAGCAATATAAATAGCATAAGTTGAAAATTCGCAGCATCACAAGAAGATTAGATGGATTATTCATTCTCTGTTTTGCTAAATCTGTAAGCACTCAACGGCAGATGATCTGCAATTGAGAAAGATTCGTGCAGGCTTCTTGATTTTGACTTTTGCTATCGCAAAGTTGATTCATGCTTCCGAAAATTGGAAACTGGAGACCCCTATAAATGTTCTTAAGTTTGTTCTTTAACTTATGATTGAAAACAAAACCAAAATCAAGCCTATCATCATTGTCTTTTGTCATTTGGTCTTTTATCACGGTCCATGATGTTTGCTTTGTGTGACGTTTCAAAAACAACTGAGACTTGATCATAGTTGCTGATTTGACAACTTACTACCAAGCTGCCCAATGCCAAACACTTTATTTTGATCTCTTATTTAGTTTTTTACTATTTTATTTAAAGATTGTTAGAAATGCTATTAAATACTATATTGATGACATTGCATAAGCTATTTTGTACATATTTATAATGATAAATTTGCGTAAAAAGAATTACAAAATAATTGGTCTGTGAAGAGACTCTGTTCACATGTTGACAATAAATTGCTAGCTAAGTAGAAAATACTGCAGAAGAGGTTTTGAATGGTTGAGATTAATAATGACTCACGCCGACATCGCCTCTTTTACCTACGCCTCTAGTAGCTACCCTGTAAGAGATAGTTGTAAAATGTCCTGGTATAGTTTGAGATTGATGCGTATAGGTAAAAGAGTCTGTTTCGGCGTGAATCATTATTATTCTCAACCATTTATTTGATGTCAACAATTTTAATTTTACAATCAGCTTAGATCTTATTTTTTTGTTTTAGTGTAGTGAACATTTGTAGCATAAAACTTCGCTAAGCTTTAATAATATGAGTGCTGTAGAGTTGTAGAGCAGCTTATTAGCGACAGAACGGGATAATGTCACATAAATTGCTTATTTATCAAGTGAAAAAACGAAGAGAAAATAGTGCTTGTGAACGAACGTATATTTTTCCACAACAATCCATATGGCTGCGACCAGTATGATAGAACTGTATATTCGGAGTGCAACGTTTATTGTTAATAAAAATATTTTCATGTCATTTTGGATGACGTTCTAAGATACAAATCTCTCTGGCTGTACAACACGAGAGCGAGAGACACTTACAAATATATATAGCGAATATTGTGTTTGTTTGAGATTGGATTACCGAGTGAGCTAACTCTGTGTTTATTGCTTGGGCATTATTGTTATCTTTTTAAACATATGTTTGAATCACAAAACCACATTTTGACAAGATAAAAAGGGAAATGCTTTTGTTATATTTCGGTTTTTTAGTCGTAAACATTTTAGCTGAGATACTTGAATCTCTATTTCAGTCTGAGCTTTTGCTTATATGCCTAGCATGTCATGTACTACCACTATGACTGTTCTTTCCGTTGCCAACACAATACTAATTCGTGCGTACTCATGCGAACACCGACCCATACATGCGACGAAAGAGTAGCAATTGTGACGATAATAGCATTGTATTTGCAGAAAACACACAAACAAAATGGGAAACACTACTAAATTCCAGAAATTTGTTGGTTCAGCACGTGGGCGAGAGTGGTGGCATTACCACACTTTGCTGTGTAACAAATTTTGATATGACATAGCTCGACTCGAGTGTGTGTATATTAGGTGCATTGTTGTGAAATGATTACTTGAAAACTTTTCATACGAAAATCGATTTTAAGATTTTTCTTTACAGCACACTACATATTTCGCCTCACATTGTCGTTTTCTCGAATGTCTCTATCTAATCACATATATCATATAACATGCATTATCTTGAGAATTCTATTACACTGCCAGTACAGTCTGTGTATGTGTTTGTGTGCAAAATTAAGTAGCGGATTTTATGTTTGAATGATCACGTGTGTTCGCACACATAGATTTTTAGATAGGATAAAAAGGTTGCGCTTAGATGCACAGCACATTTTATCCATATTAGCCATTCTCAACGAGATGATACACACACACAGTAACAAATGCGCTAGTCATGAGGACACATGTCAGGACACTCATGTGAAAGGAAGTACCAATTTGATAGAGGAAACTCTCTTTTTTATCTTAAATTGGCTACTGATATTGCTTGTACCTTCCGATTTCACATCGATGTGAATATAGAGAATTTCTCACAAACACTATAGAAATGTAAATCAATTGAAACATCGCAACCCATTCGATTTTTACCGTTCAAAAAAATGGTGACTGATTTTGTGCAGCGGATGTTTTGAATGGCTCAAGTGCAATCCATTGCAATATCGGACGATTCGCATTCGATTCTCTGTTTTGTTGATAAAACACATAAGCAGATTATGGATATTGAAAGTTCTCATTACTTGCACAGTTCCAATAATGCACTTATTTTCAATTCAATCATTCTCTTTGAAATCTCTATTTCTTCTTATGAGATGGACAAAAGTCCATCCCATTTTAATTCATTCTGTTTATTTGACCTCTGGTTTCTGCTTATAATCCGGTTAAAAATGAAAATCAGACTAAGTATGACATTTCAAAAGAACAAAAATAAAAAGCTAAATGCAAAGCGGGATCAATTTTCCTATCTTTTGTTTCAATGGAGAAAATGTGGAAATTTGAAAATCGGAAGATTCTTCGGAGAATTTAAACCTGAATTTAAAAAAAAACATAACCAATTTTTTTTGATTTTGAAAAGTGAATTCAAATATTTTATGAAGCCGTTCGGATGTTTGAAAATGAGCATCTATAATTCAAATAGATTCAGTTTGCAAGAAGATTTTCGGTAACTTTTGTGGTTTGACCGTTAACGAACGATTTTATAAACCACTTTTACCTGAATCATTTTCTATAACTTCTGTGCTTGACACATCCTCAGCATACGGCACAAGATCAACGTCACCGCAATGTTCGTTCTTCCTTCAAATTCTTTGGTGAAAAAGAAATGTCATCGTATGCATTATGTATTTGACTCACTTTGGTTTCGCATTATATCCATGAACTATGAATTTTTCATTGAGCTGTATGTCTATGACGAACACCACAAAATCTCGAGATTGAATCAAACCAAAATCGAATTTCTGCCATGATCGTTGAGTATTAAGTAGACATTGTATTGAGATATTTCCAGTCAGCCAGCGGAATCAGGGAGTGATTGTAGCAATGTAAGTGTTTTTATAACAATCACTTCTATTGTTTTCACTCATTCTCAGCGCCTGACGTTAGCTTCCTGAGTCTGAAAAAATCTCAATCTAATGTCTGGGATTGAACAAAAATAAAACATTCCTCAAAGTCTTCAAAGGCCTTACTACTGTACTTTTAGTTAAAAATTACTTGAAATATTTGCTCAAATTAATACCATCTAATTTAAAGATCATGAACTTAAAATACAATCTAATTGCATTCCATATACGCTTCCCAGCTCCAATCAACGAGCTTTTGAACATGATTATTCAGCCGAAGCAATTTTATCAAGCCAACAAAGGTTTGGACGAATTGCAGTGAAGTGAATTTAAGTAGAAAATACAATGGACCATTTTGCAAAAGTATTTTCAAATGCATTCAATTGTGGATTATATATATGCAAAAGATGTTAAGTGGAGAGAAAACTAGACAACGTATGCAAAGACGTATAATAAAGTGCCTTTAAAGCTTTAGTTCGAAAAGATTAGATATGTTTTTCTCTTTCTCTTTTTGACCAAACTCTGACTTTCATTACTTTCGACATGGATACCACATTTTTGAAAAGCACTTGGCATATCCGCATCATAGGATGGGCAACTTTGAACATTCTAACAAAAATGATTGGACCATAGACGTATTCTTCTGTTCGGTATTGACAAGAAAATGATGGTACTCATTGTGAGAGTTTCAGATTGGTAAACTTAATCAATTAAATTCGGAGTGTAATATCGCCTCAAGTCTACCAAGTAAATTTATGTTGATGATAAATTTTCAATGCTTAACAGACTGGGAAAACTTCAATCTCAAATTTCAAATGCGATGGCATAGCGCATATAATTGTATGCTGTTCGGCTTGTCGGTTGTGTGGTGATATGGGCATTATATATGTGTGTTACTGTGTTTGCGTGTGTTATCGACATAAAATCTCATCGAAACAGACAATTTATTAAAGTCATTGCTGAATTTTCGATCGTAAGTCAATTACACAGAACCAAATCGATGTATCGCCCGAAGAGAAGGATTTAAAGAACAAGCAAGCCGGCGTGTATGAGTGGAAAAGTGTATGAGTGGAAAAGAGAACATAGACAGAGAGGGTTTTTGACACTAATGACATTGAACGTTAAATCTGAGCCCAAAACCGCATCGATGAAAGTGTGTCAGCATCATTTCACTGTAGTTCAACTCTTGCAATTTAGAAACTTTTATTGTAATCAAATTATGGCATTGAATTTCCTTTCAAACGTTCATCAAATTTTATCGTATATTGCTGATAATGTACTCTTCTTGGTAGTTATGTAAACCGATCTAAGCATACGGATGATGTTGATTTTCTATTCATTTTAAAGCTGTTGACATATCCGAATTGTTAAAGACACACACACACACATTCAAGTTATCCTATCCCTAATTATCATGCGACAAAACGTGTCAAATCAACCGATTTTGTGCAATATATGTCATTTGAAAACGCAAATTTCCATCGAAAAAAAATGCACGTTAGTCGAATTCGTATTTTAACCCGTCCCAAAAGCAAATTGAAAAAAAAAAACCAAAGAAACTCGAGTGCATATAAAGTGTCTCTTTTTCTTTCTTTTTTTTTGAATATTTATCTGTATCGCTGAGTGCATTTCGGGAATTGTGTCAGTTGCAGTCTGAATATGTGGGTGCACAATCCAACGAAATGCATGCACGATCGATTTTCGATTTGAGATACATGACAATTTTAGATGCCACAAAATGTGTAATATTGTAACGAGCAAATGATGACGTTGACAATGATAACAAGACAACAAAATACACTTTTTACGAATGGAATGCGCTCTATTCATTTTATTGCTGCATATTATACATGCATGCATCGTCTTTACGATGTGCTTTGTGTGCGAATCTTTGCGTTTCTCTTCTCTCACCCTCTTCGCTCTCTTTCTCTATTTACTTTCTGCAGAAATTCTGAGAGACGTTTCGTAATATGTCATTCAAAATCCAATCACTCTCACCAACTTGTACAGTGTGTGTGTGTGTGCACAACTTTTTATTGCTTTGAAATAGTGAATGCGAAAAACATGCATTTTCAATAAAATGAGATTTTGTTGACGTTTAAAGAAATAATATTATGTTAAAAAAAATTGGTATAGTGCATGTTTTTATGATGGAAATGATGCGAAAACGACACGAAAAATATTCCAAATGAAACACTCCACATTTAATAGAGAAAACACTTCTGTAACAAATAAATAAATGCCTGAAAAGAATTTTCATCTCTCTCTCTCTCTCTCTCTCTCTCTCTCTCTCTCTCTCTCGCACTTGAAAAAGATATTGAAGGCGTCAAAAAGAAGAGCGCGTTACATTCATTCTATTCGCTTTGTACAATAGAAGCACCTCATTCAAATGGCAAAGCAGAAAAAATGACTTGCTTGTGCTCATTAATAAAGGTGACTTAGTGTTGGAGTATTGTCGGTTTCCAATCGGTTTTAAATGTGAAAAGCAATTTAAATGTCAAGTGCTAAAAATGTAACATCTACGATGGCGTGTGTTCTCTATTCTGCCAATTGACATCTTTCCGAAATAAAAATGTTCGATAGTGTCTTTCATTTACAAAAACCAAAGAGCATTTGTCTCGTACCATGCAGGCAAGCAGCAGCCCGGGAGCTGGTGTTTTTCTTCCGATTGATCTAGAAAAAAGACCGTTATTGTTGTCAACGCAAATCGACAGTCACGAAAAGTATCATTTAATTTTCATCGGAAAATTACGTGCAAAAGAAGACGTTCCGATAGTATAAGCATCATTAGAAGCATGGTCGATTTGTATGCACAACACTGATTTTGGTCGGAAAGTAAGAGGCCATAAAAGAGTTTTCATCTTTTTTCTTTCCAACTTTCAAATACTTTTGCCTAGCCTTTTGCCAAATCGAAATTGGAAATCTTCGATGGCATAAATGTTCGATTTGGGCCATAAAAGTTCTGGCCTATTTGAGTTTTGGGTGTTAAAATATGTGTCCGTCACAGTTTTTCCACTAAAAAAAAATCATTCCTCGTCAATCGTGCCGAGCCGTGCCGGTCATCTATATTCATATCCAGATGCTGCCCACAAAAATGTTCATCCACAAGTTGCATGAAATATACAGAATGTATGTTATATAGTGTTATTGACTATATTGTGCACAAAAAATATATAGTCAATTTTTGGTTGGTGATGGTTTTGGTTGAATCGCTTCAGGGTGTGTGTGCTTGAAATATACCGCATCAACTAAATAATTGAGATGGAATCCAGCACATTCTGCATACCACTGAGTAAATTTAAATAACAAAACACACTATCAACAAAGCATTGAGCATTCGATACGCAAATAAAGACACTATACAATATTTGTCTCGATTCAAAACAATCTCACAGTATCGAATGTGGTTGAAAATTTGCATAACTATTTATATTATGAAATATTTTATACATTTTTGGCCTTTACCATTTTCCGGCCAATCCAAGGGAAACGGATTCTTTGCCATTTTGTATCCAATTTCGATGCGTTCGTTTTCACAATTGAATTTTTCTTTGATGATAAAATATGATGACTGAATAAATATCCATAATTTTACTGGATATGTATTCAAAACGAAATGAGACACTTGATTTTGATCTCTTTTCGACCATTCGTCTGTTTCTCTCGTTCATTTCTCTTGCTGACAAAATAATGAAATCGAAATTCGTTTTTGTACATAAATTTTCTTTCTTTATCTATTTTCTCTCTCTCTCTCTCCCTCTCTCTTTGTTTTTCTGTTGCTTTGATTCACCAGAAGAAGAAAAATTGTATGAAAACCAGTGTATGTCAGTCAAACTGCTTTCGAAAATGCATTCAATATTGTGATTGGTTTGGCAAAATATTTCTCCTTGTGGTAGTGGTGATAAAGTGAATATTTGCAAATGTATCACTAACGCTTCCGATTCAGTGTACTGTACATACACTGTGACATTCTATATTTGTAGACACACGAAAAAAGTTTATTTTTTAAAAAAAATCTCAAAAGATGGCGCGCTCGACAACGTTCAAAAACGTTCAAGTGTCAAACATCACTTATGTCATGTGTGGCATTGTTCAACGCGCCATAAGTCAAATTCTACAATGGTTACTATATTTATCATTTGTAGAATTACTATGAATTTTCGTAGTAAATTTACAAATATATTTGAAGTCTACGTGTTTGTAAAATTACTATGAATTTTTGAGGTAATTTTACAAATATATTCAATATAGGTTTTTGTAAATTTACTATGAAATTTTATAGTAATATTACAAATTTTGTAAAATTAGTATAGTATTTCATAGTAAATTTGCAAAAACGTCTTTTTTCATAATTTGTAGAATTACTATAAAACTTCATAGTATATTTACAAATTTTGTAAAATTACAATGAAATTTTGTAGTAGATTTACAAATGATGAAAATTGGATGGTTTTGTAAATTTACTATGAAAGGAGCGAGTACGACGTTTCCCCCTTTGCTAAGCGAAATAAATCCGATATGCGGCGCTGATTTAAATGTCACTCTATGTCATTCCACAATGATACATTTTTTGGCTTGACAATATATAAGCTCTTCATTCAACATGCATAATTTTTGAACGGTCGAGTAAAAAAAAGAAACATATCATAAAATATTCTTCTTACGTTTATTTTAAATTTATTTGTTTAAAAATAACAATAATTTCAATTTTTTTTTTCATAGATTGAACAAGAATCTAATGTAAAAAGTAATACCAATGCGACACCTACCGTTAAAATAGAAAAGGAAACTTATTTGGAATTGTAACATTTTGGTCCGCCATAACAGCATCTTCGTTTTGCTTCTCTGTGATTGGTCAAGTAAAACGAAGATGCTGTCATGGTGGACAAAAATGCTACAATGGATACCAACTAAGTTTCTTTTTGCATTTTTACGGTAGGTGTCGCATTGTCATTACTATTTACATTGGATTCTTATTTAATCGATGAAACATTTTTTGTTGAAATTATTGTAATTTATAAACAAATTAATTTTTTTATAAAAAAAAAATTTAATAAATTTTTTAATGAAAAATGTTAGAAAAATATTTTATGACATGTTTTTTTTTCAACGATTCAATAATTATGAATGTGTATGCATTTTAAATGAAGAGCTTATATATTGTCAAGCCAAAAAAGTATTATTGTGAAATGACAGAGTGACATTTACATCAGCGCCGTATATCGAATTAATTTCGCTTGGCATAGGGGGAAATATTTTGACAGATAGTACTCGATCCTTTCATAGTAAATTTACAAAAACGTCCTATCTTCATAATTTGTAAATTTACTATGAAATTTTGTAGTAAATTTACAAATGATGAAAATTGGATGGTTTTGTAAATTTACTATGAATATTCATAGTAATTTTACAAAATTTGTAAATGTACTATGACATTTTATATTGTAGTAATTCTACAAAATATGAAAATATGACGATTTTGTAAATTTACTATGAAATACTATACTAATTTTACAAAATTTGTAATATTACTATAAAATTTCATAGTAAATTTACAAAAACCTACATTGAATATATTTGTAAAATTACCTCAAAATTTCATAGTGAATTTACAAAATCGTCCAATTTACATCATTTGTAAATTTACTACAAAATTTCATAGTAATTTTACAAATTATGAAAATTGGAAGTTTTTGTAAATCTACTATGAATCTCCGTATAACAATAGCATAGAAAATTCATTTTGTCTGATTTCGCGGGATCTTTTTTTTAATTCACCCACAGTTAGTTGTTCCATTGGACCAATTTTTCCTACAACCTTTAATGATAGAACGCAGTACACATAGTTTTTCAACTTGTTTGTGTGTAAACAAACAAATGTCAACTGTTAATCTCATGTGTCAGATAAGCGTTCAATTTACAAACCGTCCAAAAAAAACCAACGTTCACAGAAAATTGATAGTTTTTCATTGCAATATAAATTGAATAAATTAAAATAAAATTATTGCCCCTAAATTTTCTAAAAACAATTTATTTATTTTTAAACCATTTTTTCATCGTAAATTTTGCAATTATTAATGTAAAAATATAATTATTTATTAAATGAAGTCATCAAGTTTGACATCACAAAAAAGTTTATAAACATACGTATTGCGCCATCTATCGAAATATGAGATATTGTGAATTTCGATAGTGAAAGTCGCTATGCATGAAGTCGAAAAATAACATTATTTGTTTTTTTGATGTTTTTTTCTGTTATTTTATTGTTATTATTATGATTTGGAATTATGCTACCAAAAAATTGTGAAAAAGTTGTATTTAAACTGATATATTCATCATTTGTAAATTTACCCTGACTTTTCGTAGTATTTTTACCAAATGATATTGTGACTTTTATTTTGACACATTTTGTAAATTTACTACGAAAATTCTGTGTAAATTTACAAATGACTTACAACACAGTGTTCGTCGGAACATAGCGCCATCTATTGAAATAATCTTAATCTACTTAGACGAACTTTTTTGTGTGTCTATAAATATAGAATGTCACACTGTACAGTGTACATACTGCGAGTGGAAAGCGCACGCACATTTATAACATTTTAAAGAGTAGCACGATAATAGTTGATGATTGCTACTTCAAATATTTACCATTGTATGCCACTGTTCTCGTTGTGCAGCTCATTGAATATAGCCCAATGAACGCTTATACTAACTGCATGAAATGTGGAAGAATTTAATATTTATTATTCGATCGTGTGTCACGACCAGAGAAATAAGCACACGATTTATATATATAAATGCTGCACAAGCTGTGATGCAAATACCCATCTTCGAAATGAATCAGAGCAACAGATGCGTAGTCAATGTATGCAAAACCAAAAGACAACCACAATCTACACCATCAAAACTTATTTGTCTTTCATCTCAAAACTGATGTAGTCGGTGACGTAGATATCATTTGAATCGCAATTGTTTTACGTGCCCAATTGTCTTTAACTTTGTTTTAATGAACGTCAAAGATTGAAATATTTTGTCATATAACCAATTTTCGAAAGATTTTACTCTTCGGTTCTGGTTTTCAGTGTGGTTTTTTTAAGAAATCAACAATGAATTTTCGCTTCAATTTGATTTTGTTATAAATAGCGAACCAAAAAGGGAAATATCCGCAGGTCATGTACAAGCCAAAACATATTTCCAAATTGAAAAGACAATTTTCGAAGAATTCTGACTATCCATTTAATTATACCTACGTAAAGCAAAATATTTCACTCAAAAATTCATTTTTATCTTTGAAGTAGCACCCAACACAACTATTTCATCGAAAATAACGAATTAAATATGTATTTTGGCAACATTCATTTTAAGCTCTTTTTTCCTATCAACAATAACAAACTATTTGGACGTAACAACAAGATGGTTTTTCGCTTTGTGCTGAATATATTGTTGATTTTTTTGCGCTTGAAATATTTGTCAAAAAATGCTGATGTGCATTGTGAGAAGTTGACGCATAAACATTCTACAAATAAGGTAGCTCGTTAGTTTCATCTTCGGAGATCTCATATTTCACTATATACTCGTTACGAGCTTGGTTTTTCAATGGGTTTGGATTCCAATGCAAAAGATGCAAATGATGATGATGTGAAAAGCATTGCTCGCTGACTGATATATTTTTTTTGTGTATAAAAAATGATGGCATCATGTTTGCATGTGAAATACATTCAAATGAAATGATATCGAAAACATGGAAGTGAACATGGTTAAATTTAATGAAATGGAAAAAGAAGAGTCTACAGAGCCACTAATAAGATACGAAATGAATTCCAAGCACCTCAAACTTCAAGCGTTTCAAAAGTCAGAAAAATGCATTCAAATTACGAATGCGGAACATGTAATTCGGAGAACACAACGCTGAAAGAGAAAATAGCGGGAGAATGAGAGAGGGAGCAAATCAACAAAATGGCTTGCATATTTATGACACGAAATGTGATTTGTGATTATACGTAAAAAGACCTTCAGAGACATATGAACAACAGCTCATTCGGTAAAACCCCTTTGCATGTGTCTGCTTGTGTGTGAGAGAGATAATTTACCCTCGACTTTTTCATTCATTTTATGAATTTTTTTACCGTGATTTTTTTTGCAATTAATGTTTGCGATTGAAATACAAACCGACTTTGTGAGTGGATGAATTGTGAATGTGCGGACGAGCATTTGTGCAAATCTGGTTAAACAATTGTAATGTCGTTGCATGAATTGAGAAAAGTCTGTATCAAAAGTGACAGAGAGATAACGGGAGAATTTGCAGTATATGAAATATGTGACGCATTTTAAATTTAAATTTCTTCATTTAATTCAACATGAAAAAAGTCAACACGAAATGAACAAAAAAAATCTCACACACATCCGGAATTCAACATTTCGATGAAATTTTGTGTGTAAGTAACTCAGCCGTCAAAAGTTTCCGTAAACCTTTAAAATCATTTATGTAAGAAAAATTACATTTGGATTTTTGTAAACCAGAATCATGTAGCCAAACTTTTTGGGCACCTGTGCATGTATTTTGTGTTACTTGCATTCCTTTTCTTCATGTGGAGGATTGTTATAAATAATGAGAAAATGCAGTCAAGTAAGCTTACTGCTAGCAAAGAGCATGGAAGGAAAAAAGAGAGGTTTAATTATAAATTCCGGTGTTTACATTCGAAACACTCTCACATTGTTCCATACTCCATCAAATTAAATAAGCAAAAAGTAATCGCAATTTAATGGCTTGTAACGTGGTGGCAGGTGCTTTGATTTTATTTAAATAATTTATACGCATTTTCAGTTTATTTTCCATAATATTTTCTCAATTAAATTGTTTGCGGTAATTTTGTAAAAAAAACACACACATTTCCACTGAATGTTGAAAGAATAGCACAAAATCAAGGTGATAGGAATTCATAGGATTGGATAAGGTAAAATATTCCACAATTTTTTACCGTAATTTGAATGCATATATGTACTCAAAAATTGCATTAATTGTTTTGCTGTGCGTGCATTTTGTCCTCGGGCTATATGTACTTAAATAACATGTACACATTTTATAAATGAATTTTAACAATTGCAAAATGTGAGCAAAATTTGTTTTAGCTATACATTTGTAATGGAATGCACGCATCACTGAATGTGAGCGATGGTGCCGCGCTACAAAATATGTTTTGTAAATTACCGAAGTGGAATATATGGCGTAAAACACATTTTCGACGACACGTGATGGTGGAATATGTGAAAATCGAGTACATATATACGAAAAGTGAATAATGTGAAGAAAGTTGAAGTTGCGCGTTTGAGTAGCGCACACAATATATTTCTTTCGGTCCATAGAACATGATGAATCTCCATCTATGCGACTCAAATGGGTTGATAGTAAACCGTATCTTTTTTCCTGTCAAACCCATTTATATGTGATATAAATTTCGACCGAAATACAAATTGCAAAATTGCATGATTTTTTCATGTTCCTCGGATTAATTGATAATCTTGATTTCGAAATGAGAACCAATCAAAAACGATTAAACAGATTCTCCAGACAATGAAAAAGTTAACTTGGATTAAGGGCAATAATGCGAAAAAACACCTTTTCATTGAGGTATTTCGATGAGATTAAAATCATTCAGACCATTTTGTGTGCTCTCTAGTATATGTGCCTGCATAGGTTTTGCGACTTTCGCCCTTTTTTGTATTTATCATGCATGTAATTAATGTATTACGTGTGTGTTTTTTGACTTTGTACGAAAGTTTTTCATCAAAAATCTATTTGAATTCAATGATTTCAAGAAAAAGTACGGTTTCTGCGTAATTTTGATACGGTAGCCAATTTTGAGCACACCAAATAGATTCTATTTTACGTTATCCTTGTATAACCCAAATCCTCGGATAGTTGACATGATGAATCGAATTTATTTTGTTGGAAATGTTCAGTTTTTTGTGAAAGAAATATACATCAAAAGGATTCGAGTTAAATTAAAAATGTGCATAAATTTAATAATTCTCTTGTATAAAATTGTAATGGCCACAATTTTAATGTAGCTTATGTTTAATGGACGACATTAGTAGGAAAAAGTAGCACTATCTGACGTAGTCATTAATGTAATTTTAAAATCCTTTCATACATTTAATGCATGGTTACTTTTTCCACACTATTTCAAAAGTTCAAACATTGAATATGGACACTGACCATTTTAACTAATATGCCTCAGTGCATAATGAGACTGCCTGCCACTCATGTGAATCACATTTAATTGGTCTTATAATCTCGAACGAATGTTATGTGTTAATAGTGCCGACATTGGGAAAACGACTTCTCCGGTTTCAATTTCCATGTTTTCATTTCGTATCGTCGTCGTCCATCCATTTGACGGTCCGTCCAAAAGTTCTCGTATTTTTATTTGGCCATTAAAATTTCGACAGCACATAGCCATGCCATTTCAATTTCGACCGCATTTATTTTCCATGCTTGTTTTTTGGTTGAAAGTTTTAAATTCAACGGATTATCCTCGACTTTAGTGCAAAAAGCTTGGCTAAAATAAATTTCAAAGAAAATAATTATACATATATAGGCGAGAGAAAAAAATACGTTATGTATACTTTCGTTGGCAGATATTCGGATGTTGCGTTGAAAGAAAAAAATGCGAATTCATTTTTGTTCTTTTCGAGTTTCGAGGGCCAACAATCCAAAATTAAAATATTTCAATGGAAACATAAACAATGGATAACAACTATGACAATAAAGTTATACGATGCTATTTTCTCTAGCACACTTTGAATAAAAATGACAAAAAATGTGTGTCGGTGTTCTTGTTTCAGCCAGCCATTTCATTTATGCTCTGATTTTTTTTTCTGTCCAACATTTCTTGTATTTAATTTTAAAATTATTACATAGTTCCATACCTTTTGTAATGCCCTGACAATTATAAATGGGAATAACAGAATAAAATAGTTTTTTTGTTCACTTGGATTTTATGCGAATATAAAGTGTTTTGAAACATGTTTTTCGTTCGGTCACATTGGGATTACATAAATTGACCCCAAAAGAAGCGCATACACAGCAACAATGCCATTGTTAAACTAATTTACAAGAATTCAAATGGTCTGTTTCACTGTTGTTGCTTTTTTATTTCTTCAATTTTTTTATATCTTTTGCGCCTTCAAAATGGAATTAAGTACATTTTTGTCGGTCTCGCTTTTTGCACTCATTTTCAAGAGTAGCACGCCATTATCTCGCATTATCCTCACAAAATATTTGCTCAACTTACGACGAACTGAAGCATCTGCATTAGTTTTTGCCTCTCATTAAAAACGTTATATATGTTCCATTTCGCTCCAGTTTTTTTAACCAAAACACTCTATTAATGTAATAAACGCTACGAATAATATCTTTTCATGATAAAAAAAAGAGTTGGCTTAATTGGTATGCTTCAAATAGGACAGTATTCAGTTGGAGTATCGCTATTTTCAGCACCAAGCTTATATTCAATGCATACATTCCAATTATAAAATTTACAAATTATTTTAAATACCTCATATCGTGTAAATAATTACAAAAAATGAGACACATTTTAGAAAAATGATTTTCATTCAGAATGATAAGCACACAATTAAACCGCATCAAAAGAATGCCATTATATATTGTTGTGAACCGAGTGGTACAACTAATTCAAAAAATAAACAATGCTTATGACACCGACGTGTGTCTGAACGTGTATTAAATGTCGAAAAAGGCTTTTTAGATTTTCTGAGTTGAATGTAGTCGACATTGAGTTGCATTGTTTGTTGCGCTCGAAAAAAAAATCTATGCATATCTGCAGAAAAAAAGAAAATGTGACTGACGCCATGGGGCGAAGAAAAAAAAACCAAACGACAATTCACAGTTGAGTCGCAGCCAAAAAGCTTAGAAGATGATTGTTCTTTTTTTTAAGAATTTAAAAAATATAACTTTGACAAAAAGACAAAAGAGAAAGGAAGAGAGAGAGAGAGAGAGAGAGAGAGGAAGCAAGAAATATTTTCAGCGATGGCCTCAATTTATGAATGGAGAAATAAACGTGCCCTTTTCAAAAGAATTTTTAGAAAATGTCCATTGTTTCATGGTTCATTTGTCTGGTTGGCAAAAGAATGCTGTCCAAACACACTCGGTAAATATATGAACATACCGAAGGTTATTGCAAATCGCCGACAGCAAAAAACGAACGCTAAACAAATAATAAGAGAAAAAGTCAGAAAGTAATAAGCTTCAATGGACTTGATATTTGCTTTTTTGTTATTAAAATGTTGTATGTGTTGTGTTGCCACTGTATGGCATTTATTTAAAATTCATTCGATGTGCGATACATAAATCAAATTTACAGCATGAATTGATACCTTTCTCTTACTCTCTTTGTTTCACAAAGCTCATGGCTCTCAGTTCATATATTTCTTTGCATAAACTGTATACGCTTTTTTTGTTTAATTGCACACAACCATCGTAATAACAAGCAACCTCGAATCAGTTCACTAAATTTTTGATTTATGTACACAACGTGTGAACATTTTTCACAACATATTCATTTTTATATTGCACCGAAACGGTGAGTTTTTAAATGGAAGTATTGTTACGCTCTCTCATGCGACAAAGCCGTTCGAATGAAATGTGCTCTGTGTGTATATTTGAAGGGTGTTTAACGCTTTTGATTTTAAGGCATGACTTTGCACATTACTTTGAAATATACTGAAAATGTTTCTTTTTGTCAGTAAATATGACGGTTTCGACTGAAAACATCCCGGAATAACGATAGACAATTTTAGCATTATTACTATTATGGTTATGATGCTATAAGCGAAACGGCTTATTACAAAAATTTGCGTTTGCATGCCATTTTTGGTCTTTGTTCATCATACATCTGATTATATTATTATCGTTGTCTTTCTCCGTGTGGAATTTCAAAATTTAACTGTGCCTGACATTGGGGCGCGCACATTCTCAATGTGTTAATTCGCTTAATGGCATACATGCGCGCAATTTGGTTTTTTTTTATTGAGAAATGACACAGCCATACTTGAGTCGAAACCGCATATAAATGCCGCTTACCAAGACAGTACCAATTTTCCATTTTCTTCTCTTTTTTTTCAACATGGCAACTGCGAAACGGTAATTTACAAAATTGGCCGCACAAAGCTATTGTGCTCATAAATTCTTGAAAATATATTATCGAAAGAAATATGAAAATATTTGCAAAGCTTCACAATATCGAAATGTCCAATATGTCCATTTGGTTGTCAACTCAGGTCGACTCGTGGCATTTATTATTTGAAATGTAGTCTGGTATTTTCATCTAAAAATACAGCAAAACAAAAAAATTATATTTACATTTTCAAGTGCACCGTCGAAGAAGTGTCTTTAAAAGCAAACACATTAAAGGAGGATGATGGCGCTTTCATTGTTTTGTGACGTCAAGCAAACACTTCAATGGCGTTAAACACGCGTATAATTTACAAAATACATTAAAAGATGCTATTCTTTTGATTTCGTTATTATACCGAAAGCTAATAGAAATGCATTCGAATAAACGTATGGTATTCTCTGTGGATACAATAAATCTGAATCTAAATCATTCAATAAATTTAAATTTCACTCTTTCTTAGATCGAAGCTTCTCGTTACTGTTTACCTCGTATTTTTATTTAATCCATCGACTATTTCATTGCTGCTGGCATTTCGTATCGTGTCATTTATTTAATATGAACGCGCGAATCTGCGAAAAGAGAACAAAATAAGAATGTGCCATTGGCAATGGCAGCCAACAAGCAATGAATGTTTTTCCTCAATTCTTTTTCTTCTCGAGCTCACATTCTCGCTCTCTTTTTTTTAATTTTATTTGCGTACGCATTGTACGTGCAAATTCAGTGGCGATAGCTGCTGTGTAAACGACATAAAAACAACATAAACGTGTATATGAACCGAATCATTCGCGAAGTTAAGTTCAAAGGTGGTGGTACAACAAAAGCAGCAACCATCTATAAAGCAACACACAAATGGAACCGAATGAAAGTTTGGTAGTTGGCTTTGAAAATTGGTTGTAAATGCAAAATACCTTTTTTTTTCGTTGTGCACGTAAAATATGAGTACGAAACACAAAGAAATGGCATTGTTCGCGGAAATTCGGTTGTTCCCGTTGTTTGCAGTGAGCTCGAAACACATCACCTTGGAATGTAATGAAGCAATTGAATAAAATTTCGCTGGTTATCAGTTACCTTTGAACGATGCTTTTTCTCTCTCCTTTTCATGCTTGTTCACACGTAACTACAGGCATGGGATTGCTTTATTTTCTGGCTATATGTGTACTGGGCTTATTTTTTTCTAGCGAACGTGTTCACATACACATTTTGCAGAATTGTACGCTCAACATACAAATTAAGTGCATGAAAAACGCGTGTTCGACGTTCACCTTTAACCATTTTGACGCAGTTTTACCGCGCGCATTTCATTTTACATTTACATTCTTTTTTGTTGTGCTACGACCAACTTTCAAGTTTCTCCTTCGTTTTAACAATGTTAAATGGCCTAAATATCCAACATAAATTTTGTATTGTGTAGCATTCGCTATATCTACCCAAATCATTCAAGTTAAATGATTTGACTTGGTTACTTTTTACCGTTTTGCATTGAGGGCGTTTCTGTTATTTACTTCATGTGAATCGTTTGAAGCGAATGAAAAAAAGACGGGGTGATATTTGAAAGAAAAATTGTGTGGAAAAATGGTGTCAAGCAATGTTTACCTTATATTGGAGTGGATGAATGGCTGCACACCGACCGAAGTGGTGATAAAAGGTTTCAATAGAACGACTGACAAGGGTCGATTTTGTGTCGCGCGACTTCAACTCTTCCTGCTGTATTTACTGAACCACTCTGCAATCTGCATTAGAAGAAGAGATAAAAAAGGAGAAAGAAAGGAAGAGAAACACAACATGAAAAATCTTATAAGTTTAATTCCTTTGTGAGCAATATTCAAAGAGGTGGCAATATGATAAAGGTTGTTTTTTTCCTTGTTATTACAGACTTTTGGTTGAATGTCACTTTTTAAATGGCTTATTTTATTTCGTGAACATAAAGTGTGTGTTTTGTGCGTTGTGTTTGCCCATATCGAAACACGAAAAGTCAAACTATGCAAAAATTCTGATTTTCGGGTGAAACGACAATATGCGTACTTTTTTTATTAAATTCACCTCAATGCTTCCTCGCACTATTCTGTAAATAATCATTCATAGAAATATTGAGAAATTTTCGATTTTCAAATAAAAAACCCATTTTAGTATACGTATAACATGAGGATTTATCTCGGCCCATGTTTAAATGGAAAAAACCTGTATTTCGCTCGGATTTTTAGTTTAAATTTTGATTCGACTTCCAATGACGGAATTTTAACCAGATTTAGAGAAATTTGCCTAGATTTTCCCGGCCTCAATTACCATAGAAAAAATCTAGCATCCTTCACAAAAAATTGATACATATTGGGAAAGGACAAGAAACCGCAATAATCTTGCATTCACGTTGATCTTTTGGTTATATGATGGTATCAGACTGATATCTGCATGCAACATAAATAAAACAAAAAAAAAATGGAAAATTCAAAAAAAAAATCGAATCTTCATTCAAAATCGAAATGCAAACTGCCTGAATTGTTACTGTGTAGTAATATTATCATTAATTATAATGTGAAACATTTGTGAATGATTCGCTTGTTCAATATATTTCTTTATTTAAAATGCACAAACGGTTTTGTGCTTGTTTATCTATCTCCATCGTTTTGAAACGTGTTTAACCTGACATTGGCGTCTGCCGCCAAAACAACTTATGATAAATATTTTCTGAACGAAATGCCTCACATTTTTTTGTTCGGCTTTTACTTATGTGAACGTCACACAATTCATTCTATCGATGTGGGCACGTAGAAATGTACTTTCTCATAATGGGCAAACAAAACCGTAGTAATAGGCCAAAAGGAAATCAGTCTTGCCAGAGATATGTGTACGCGAGGGTTACACACAATTATTTTCGCACTGATGAAATATTATCGTATAAGCACATCATATGCATATACATACGCACCATCACATGGCCATGCTCACGCCCATTTCAAGCGTTGCAAATAAATCCCTCGCTTCAATGCGAACACCATCAAACCGTTATTATTATTTTGGGGGAGGAAACCTCATCATTGTCTTTCGCCACAGCCAAAATTGTGCGCAATAAAATTCGTATCTTAGCTCATCATTCTCTTGAAACTTCAACGGAATGCATAAGCATGTGAGAATCATATCAATTCCATGCTCGCACAGTTCTTCACTGTAAATAATCTACGCATGTTTAAAGATATTTCAAGACACCCAAAGAGAGAAAAGGCCAATTCAAAGACAATTCATTTCCTTGACGGTTCCAATCTCACTTTGTATAAGAGATCCCTGGTCAATATCACACACCATTCAGGCTGAAATATATAAAACTACACACAGACATGGTTTGATGACATCAAACAATACAGTGGATATGTTTGTTTGTGCTTTGCATCAGAACTACTACGACACATGAGTTATTGTAACTTTGCAGAATTGTTGATCGGATAGAGAGAACAAAAAAATTGGAACAAATTCCCCGAGCGATAGTGATTGTTTTGTATGCACATCAATGCATGGTAAGCAACTGTAGCAAAAAGTATTTACTATATACCAAAAAACCATAAGCCATTTCCATGTATCGTGGATAGTACGACGGTATGTTGTGTGCTCGGGTTTATCATTCGAGCCATTTGTGTGTGCAATGCATCGACAGTGGCAGAAATGGCATCGCAGTGACGACGACAATGACAACAACAACAAAAACAATAGATGCGACGCAGATCCTCTTTCTCTCAAAATCGTGATATAAATAAATCACATTGCTGTATTATAAACATTATAAATCATCATAGAGTATGTGTAGTGCATAAAGCTCGCCGATTGTGCACATGTTGCGATTGAGCAGATAGCGGCACGCAAAGGGACGAGCACATTGCGAACGAACGAGTCTAGCATATTTAAACAGCAACAAACGAATGCGATATTCTTTCATAATCGTTTCCATTATCGTTTTGTTAAATGGATGTGAAGGTATTTCGCCTGAACATCATGTGTCAAATGGAAAAAGATACAGAGACAGAGAGAGGTCAGAGACGATGAGTGGTGAATTCAATTTGACAATATGGAAAAGAGAAAATAAAAAACGAAGTGAATTCAGCCTCTTTCGATAATATAACACGCAACATCGTCACATTGACAATGAATTAAACAGGCCGTGAATGTGGTCCATGCATCACGATTTGTTGCTCCAAATCTGAATTTTAGTGAAACAGACAGCAAAATGATAGATCTGATGGAAATTGCAGTCTTTCAACTAGTCAATTTAACATTTGTCGATTCGGTATTTTCGGTTGGCCATCATATCATTCACTGTTTCGTCGTACGAAATCCGATGGAAATACTCCTGACGCGTGTACATTTTTTTACATACACAAAAAAAACGAATCTTCTGCATGACGGCTATTTCTATTGTTTTTTTCCAATGCTCAAAACAAACGAACCGCAGCTAAATTCAGCTGATGCTAATAAAAAAAGAACCGATGGTCAACACAATTTCTTTCTTCTACACTTTTATTTTTGTTACCATGACATGGCCTAAACAGTATCAATGCTGTTGCTATTGTCACATTCACGTCGGTTTCAACCTTCATACTTCCTTTTTCAGAGTATTTGTAATCGTTGTCTGTCTCTCTTTCGAATTCAATATCTTTTGTCATATTATGAATGCGAAGTGTAAAGAGAAATTTGCATTGTTGTCGTGTTAATACACTACCGGCAGTACTGTTGTCCAATGAATTCTGTATTGTCATCGTCATGAGCGTTTAATTTATTTTTGCTGTCGTCTCATTCAATCGATGATTTTGACTAGCAAAACCATTTTTTTTGTATTTATTTTCGCTGAATTCGACTAAATGCCAAAGCATTATACTACATATAACAAAAGCTAATGAAGTGTACACGATAAACTGATAATGGACGGCAAACAATGTGGCGACAGTATGGTGAAAAGCATATCATTTCCTTTTTTCTTTCTTCAACGTCTCGACTTTCATCCCATAGATTTTCAATGCCGCGTGATTTTATAAATTTTATTGAGTTTGCTGGTTTCTTATACATTTTAAGGTTTTGCGAAAGATAACACAATTATGTAAAATGTAAGGTTCTTATATTCACTGGTTACAGCAAATCGTATCTCTTTTATTCGAAGAATTATTGATTTCTTTAAATCAGACAGTCTTTTATCGCTTTAATAAACATTTTTGCCCTTTCACCCAAGGTATTTTTGAGCAATTACTATGGTTTAATGTTTTGGTATTTCACAAAAAAGAAATTTTTGCACAACCCTAATTGGCTAAATGAGAAATACATTCAAACTCATGATTTCAACCGCGAAATGTGCAAATATTTATTATTCACTCGCATTATAATGCAGTATACTGGTCCTGTCGAGATGATAAGCCGAGTTTATCTGACGCATATGTACAAAATAGTAAAGATGAGCCAATAATGACACGCGTACGGAAGTGAGGCGGCATAATATGCAAGTGCATTGTGGATGCAAGATAGGCCTGTGTTTAAAAACAAAAGTGGAGCGCACTCAAAATGGAATTGCCAATGGCGTTTGTAGCATACACTACAAGACTACTTCAGCTATAGAACAAGCTTTATGACAAGAGAACAGGCCAGCAGTGATTTTTTGTCAAGGATTTAACAGACATTATGTGCACATATTTGCTAGTCACTTAGTTCCACCATACCCACTATATTGTGCTTAATGACGCACAAAGAATGAACACATTTTGCTGTTTACATATTATATTAATGGTCTTGAATATGTTTGAAAATGATAGAATTATTTGTCATTACTTTACTCAAGATATTTTCTAAAATCATGATATCATTTATTCTTCATTCACCGTTTTAATTGCAACATTTTTATGAGAAATTAATAAATGACGAAAATTAATTTAAAACTTTCATGGAATTTCTCCTTTTTGCAAAAAATAAAAATAAATTCCAAACACACAAATTATTCAAATAAATCAGGTTAATTTTGTAACATGCGAGCCCAACAGCAAACCGTTATTAATATGCTGCAATTTATTATTTTTCCTTAAAAAACTTCAAAATGGCCATTTCAATCAAATCTGATAATGCACGTTGAAATGAAATATGTATAATTCAGTGAATAGATTGTGGCTACAGCTATAGCAGTGCTATTTTCGTTGCTCATATTAATAGCAAGTCCAACTTAAAGATGGCGTTACGTTAGGTGGAGTTTGGCTCATATATACCCAAGCGCATATAATGCTAGTCAGGGTAGCCACAATCTATTCACTGGTTTAATTTTGTAAAATACTATCAAAGGTAAATTGATGTGTATGTTCGATACCATTCTGGTTAAGTGGAACGTAGTTCGAATCAGAAATTATAAATTATGTGTTCATCGTGGCGTGTATTCGCATATTTTTCAAAAAATTAATTGAACATTGCGTGAGTCTCAAAGTGATGCGCTTTGAATTTAATATTTTTCGTGTGAATCAAATATTCATATTTTCTTCGATCTGCACATTTGTAATTAAACGCAACAGTGAGATGGAAATAGTAATAGTAATAAATAGTATGGCTATAGACCACATAGTTGCAGACTAAATATCGAAGATATATCCGTACGGCACCGTATCGCACGATCGAAGTGAGTATGCAGTGTATATGGCCTATAGCATCGGAAGTTTTTTTTCATGGGCAAATTAATTTTTTGTCAAAGAAATTTAACTTTTTTAGCCTGAATAAAAATAAAAACAAAACATAAGCGAGCTTCTACTTGTTTTTTTTTTTAATCTGTACCATAAAGATGGACAAACAAATTGTTTCATTTAAATAATAATGCAAAAGATATATGACGGCCTTAGAAGAAAACAATAACATACAGAAAATTTGCCAAACATACAAATAGAGAAACATGCTGCAAATAATAATAATACAAATTTTATGCGAGCAAAAACCAAACATATAATAAGACAGAACAAAAGCTAGGGGGGAGACACCAAGAATAAATTCCGAATCCACTATATAAATTACTAATCCAGCTATTCCACTAATCCAAAAACACAAATGTGAAATCGAAACTATTTTTCCTATTCCATGCACTGTTTCCGTCAAAAATGTTAATTCTGCTATTCCGCACTATTCCACTAATCCATCAATAAACGTCAAAAGAAATGTCAAATGGATTTGAAGTGAAACAGTTTTTGCTATTCCATGCACTGTTTCGCTATTCCACGCGAATCCATTCACAGGCGTTGCTATTTCATTGCAATTTCTCGAATCTTTACACTAAAAGTCTAATCCTATTCCACGTGTCTGCCCTCTAGAACAAAAGTAAAACAAGCCCACTTATTTGGTTTTTGTTCTAAGAATTTACACACTATGATTTTGCGTACATTTCTCGCTTGTTTTAATTTTGTCCAATGCATACAAATATTAGCTATTAACAATTGTTTTCTTCTAAGGCCGTCATATCAAAATCCCAGTTATTCTGCAACATATTAAGAAAATGGTTTAATGCATAGTGATTGCAAAGTGATGGTTTTTGCATATTCGATAGATTTCCCTATGTATAATGTTTTCCCTTGGATTTGCAAATGGGTGATAAAAGTGTGTGTAAAATAAAATACTTTTTTTTTCGAACATTGTTGTTTATTTCATAGAAATACACCATCAATAATTTTCCAATGTAATCCATCGAAACCGATCAAAGCGTATGAAAATGTGAGAATTTTATGAACCTGTGCGGTTTTTATTCTTTTTTATCGAGATTCGAGAAGAAAAAATATGAATAATTTACCGATTTTTTCACTTTCTCTTCAATGTATTTTTATTCAGAAAATCGAGAGGGGTAAGCAAGTGTAAAGTGTATTTTTTTCGTTTTTTTGGCTCTTTACTTTTTTGGCGAAAATCCCTAGCAAATCGAAAGATTTTCTCCCATTTTCAAAACTTGTTGTGCGAAAAAAGGTGTAATCGGACACCTCAGACCCCTGGTAAGAACATATAGGAGGCTTCGTGTTGGACGTAGTTATTCATATTGTAACATTTATATGTTGTAAATAGTAATGACCAAAATCAAAAATAATGTTCAGCCTATCCAAATGCTGTGAAGCACACAAAAAGCACATTTCGATAAATGTGGTCATTCCTGTGCGGTAAATTTGCATATAAATGTTCAGGAGTAAAAAGAGATTTGTGTGTGTGTGTTTGTTGTTGTTAAAACAATAGATATCAACTTGGTAATAATACGATAGTATTTTATGGAGTGGATTGTGTGTGTGTATGTGTGTTAAGTCTGAATATGATTTAGATTGAATCGATAGTGAGTGCCATTTAACGGTGGCAACACAAGAATATCGATATGCAGTTGAGATAAAGACATAAATGGTGAAAAAAATATATATGATAGATTTGAGCCAATAAATTGTTGGATGAGAAAACAAATAGTTAAAGCACTTATCCCGTATGCATCATACTCATTGCTCCATTATCTTAAGCTGAAGCAGCGCTTGACATAAACACACTCGAAATACAAAATACCGAAGAAGTGAAAAAAAACACGTTGAATCAATGCGATAAAGCAAGCGAATCATATAGCTCAAAGCAAGTCTGGAGTACAAAAAAATGGTATGGGATTGAATAACCAAAGAAATATCCGTCGTGTTTCAACATCTTTCAAATATATTTATGGTATGGTATTGTAACTCAACCCAAACAGGCACAAAGCATGGTTCGTTTTACAAAATTTGATGCCGAAAAAAGGAGAAGCACAAAAGTACAAGAAAAGAATATTTATGTGCATACGTTAAATAAATATATGCGAAATGGTGCAAAGGGTTAAAATGCCATCGAATATTGAGGCCGTAAAAACAGCTTTAAGCGATATCTTCAATTTATGAGTTTGGCTGTCAAAATACAACAAGATTCATTCTCTGTGTGTGTTCACACAATGAAATAAAATGTCTTACATCCGTAAGATGAACTTTTCCGCACTGTGATCCACAACATGCATTTATTACAAATCTTTTACTCAAAGAATTCACGAGAAAACTGAATCTGACATTAGTTTTACGATACAAATAATTTTCGAAGCACTTTTCATACAAAAACTACTAAAAAAGGGAATTTTTGTATCGCAGCCATGCCTATATGATATCATGTGAAAATTTGCAGAAGTTATTTTTTTCACAAAAAGTTAACATTCTGAAAGTTTGAAGTAATTTCAATGCATATTAAGGGTACTTCCCATACAAAATTCCTTTTTTGAGCGAAAAATCCAAAATTTTGTACGGGAGGTACCCCTAATATGCGTTGGAATGTCTTCAAACTCTCGGAATGGTATTTTTTTGTGATAAAAATAGCCTGTGCAAAGTTTCAGCTAGTTACGATATCATACAGACATGGATTTCATACATAAATTCAATTTTTTTGAAATTTTTGTATGAAAAGTTTGTCGAAAGTTATTTGTATCGCGAAAATAAAGTCATATTCGGTTTTCTCGTACCCAAAAACCCCCCTATACACATTTTTGAGTGTTTAAGAATACATTAAATATCACTTTTGGAAGAAAAATTGAATTTTTCCCATGGATGCCCATGGGCATCACACCCGACATGACACTTCACTCTATCAACCAAAGTCGCTCAAAATCTAATGGTTTCTATTCCTCGGCACCCCCAAACATCCTGTGAAGTCAGATTTTGAATTACTTTTCTTGTTTGAAAGTTATCGTGTTAACAAATTTTTGCGTACAGGGTACAGCGTACAGCGTACAGCGTACAGGGTACCACGCACATACATTCGGACATCGAAAAAACGCTAGATTCGTGTTCCCTGGCTCCTAAAACATCCAGAAAACATGTTTTTTAAGGGTGTTAATTTTTCGACCGATTCCAATACTTTACCTTACACACTAGGTGTGTGCGGAAAAGTAAAAAAAGCCCATGTGCTTACTCACTATAAACGAACTGCAGCAGAAGATATAAGGCAGTAAAAAAACAGAAGACGCCAGGCACACATTCCCAATACAAATTATGTTGGATGAGCATTCAGTAAAAAGTCAATTGATTGAGAGGGGAGGAGAACGGAGACATGGAGAAAAACCATAAAGCTTACGAATACAAAATAAATAAAAACTAGCACAAATAGCATTATAAATAATAATAAACATTCATATATTGTTCAGTTATTATTTATGCACACATGTGTGCTATGGAAATGCGAACACTTCCATCCAATGAATGATGTAATAATGGAAATAACGCATCGACCTCGTTGAAAATATGAGTTGAAGCATCAGAACAACAAAAGTAGAGATAGAGATGCCGAGAGAGAGAGAGAGAGTGAGCGATTTCATTTAGCTTCACACATATTCTATTGTGCATGCTAATATGAAGTACTAATATTATAGCATGTTGGCATTGTCCTGATCGTTCGTCAGAATCTCAATCAATGGTAATAGAATCGACTCAATTTTCACTGAGAGAATACCGAATGGCAAGCAATAAAATTGGAATCTACAATTCTCTTCTACTGAATGAACTACTGAATGTGCGATGCGAACGAAAGATCGAGAGAGAGAGAGATCCAGAAAATTTAGTTTATATATGAATGAAGCCGATCAAATCGAATACAATGCGAACACAAACACGCACTCGCTCATTTGAAGAATTGAATTGCAGTGAAAATGAATAAAACTGAATATGACAACGATGACATGAAAATTTATGTGCAAAACTGAATTTTACTTTTATTGTATAATTCTATTTATATTGCATTACATCGTTATTTTCCCTTCATTCTTCATCATTCTGTCGATTTTTCGTCTTCACCATCATCTGTTCCTGCCGTTCATTCGCGTCAATCGCCTTTCTCATCAAATGCATACAATTTTCTCAAAAATGATTTTCGTTCGCACACATGCCCAATATGGTTTGTGTCAATATAAACACATGGAGCGCTTCGATGGCATGTATTGTGTTCAATATATTTTAATATTCATGTAAATACAATGCATTCAATGCCGAACTATGTGTGTAACAATAAAAAATGATTACGCTTACAGCGAAAAGCGAAGTGCAGTCTATCAGATAGATTGAATGCAATGTTAAAATATGATGCATACTGCTGCCGAAATTGTGAGTTCGTAACAAATTGGAGAATATGAAAAATGGCAAATATTAAAATGAAAGAAATTCAATAGAATGTTCATGAATTGATTAATACAATGTAAAATGTCAGAATATCGACCATACACGATGCACAAATGGTTGGCACAGACATTCAATTTGGTCGTTGCTATTGACTCGTGTGTTGTGCAAATGTTGTGATAAATGTTTTATTTTATTTGAGTTTGTTGTTAATTTAAAGTAGATGATCCATATATACCAAAGCAACAATTCTATTTAACTTGCATCGAACGCCAACCAAAGTAAAATGAATTCCCATCCGGATTACAATTGTAACAATGACATAGGCTAATTGTTATGTTTATTGTAATTGTATAGTTGAAAAGCATTCCACATGCAAGAATTAATGGCTTAAATATCATTGTGTGCCATGTGCAAGGTGCATACAGGTAGCTTAGTGGTGGTCAAGTGGATGAAACTCTTTCATTAAGACAATGTAATCCCACATTTATATCACTGTTCGATTGCTCTTCAAAAAGATTTCTCAATAAAAGCAGCTCAAGATTCATTCACTATATGCCATATCGAAAGCAATTCATATGCAAATCTCAGCCAAAGGATACACAACAAATTCTCAATGCTCTGGTAAAATGCTCTATTTTCCATAAACAATCATACACACACACACACACACACACACACACACACACACACACACACTCCATATTCATGTTTTGTATAAACAGATTGTGATGCGAAAGGAAAAGAGCCTAGTAGTCAATTCCTTATGGGTATAGACCGACGGTGTTGTGCGAATGCTTGTAAAATTAACAAAAGACTGACTTTCACACGAACAATCGCCACACATATATTGAAATTTACGTGACTCGGTGCTCACTCATGTCAAAATTAATGTATAATTACATATCACGTCTCTCTTCGACCAAATGGAAAAGCGGGCGGAGGTGATACATACCAAAAGAAAATTTCTCTATCGCTGTATGCAACATTTACAAAATGTTTTTCGAACAAATGATAACAACCATAAATAGCATTGTTTGGAAATGTAAAACATACTACTATATCAGTAGTGTGCGGAGGGGGGGGGGGTTTACCCCCCCTGTGATTTGGATGAGAATTTATTTTTCGTGAAATTTATTCGAAATTGTTAGGGTTTTTGATTCAAAAAGTGAAGACCTTTTTTTTTTTTTTAGCTCATCAATGTAGAAAATTGAGGAAAATTCTTTCAATTTGCTAGGGTTTTTGGCTCCGAGAGATTTTTTTCCGATTTGCTAAGGTTTTTCGCGGAGAAAATTCTTTCGATTTGCTAGGGATTTTCGCCTCAAAAAGTGACTTCCAAAAAAAAAAAAAAAAAAAAAAACGAAAATTTGTCTAATTTGCTAGAGAATTTTTTGTTTTTGGAAAATCACCCCCCCCTGAAAAATTTTCCTCGCACAGTACTGTACTATATATACACATTACAAGCATCCTGTACAAATTTGTATGCGCCAAAGTCTTCGGAGGTAAGCAAATTCCAATTTCGTTCGAAATACACACAATATAAACGTAATTGGGTTAGACATTGTTGTCACCAGCAGCAGCAGCAGTTACAAAAGAGGTCGCATATTAAATATGGAAAGCACATACACAACAACAGCACCATGCTCACAACCACTTTAATCATCATTAGATAATCTTTTGTGAAATGTCCCTTTAGTTTGAATTATTGTTTTCCTCTGTTTGGCTGTCAACCGTTCATCACAGTTTTCTTTCAAGGCCAGAAGCAGAGAATGCAGTGCAGATACAAAGAAGAGATAGAGAAGATGACCATGTTCGTTGTGGCGCACCACATAAATCATTCTGTCTTTTGGATAAAAAAAAACACTCACAACGCCTTTAATCCGCTTATTTTTACGCGTCAAACGCTAAAGCATATGATGCTATCTAATAAACCTACTTTTATACACACTCGTATATGTGCACTGAATAGCTTACCGCCGTTTTTATCTGTCTTGAACTTATTCTCAATATTTTCATTCGGTTTGTTTTACACATTTCCAAAAACTTTGTAGCCAAACCATAAAACCAAAAGCTATACGAACTTAATTTCTGTACCAAAATTCCAAGCACAAATGTATACTGTAAATATAGTATATGGAACAATGCATTAGCGAATGCGCTAATGAAATAATCACGAATTTATTAGTAATTAAACGAAAATACCGACCAAACTTAAATCAAAGTAAATATAAAAAAAATGAAACAGTCATCGACGAAAGTCGTAAAAAAGATTTTATGCAATCGCCTCGGCTAATAATCATTTCATAAAAGCTCAAATCGCCAAATGACCGCAGCACGTACAGAATGAAAGTGAATTACATTTTTATGACGATTATGCAAAATAAATGAAAAAAATATGAATAATATAAAAGTTAAAGTATAAAACATACAACTTTTCGCACATCACAGTTTAATTCATTAAATGTATAAGTAATAAATTCATATTTGCATTGCATGCAAAAGAGTGCTTGTTCCCGAAGAAAATTCGAACATTTTAAATGGAAAATTAAATGTGTGTACTAAATAAAGAATTGGAATTTTTTTGGCTTTCGTTTCAAATTTCCAGCTTTCTTGAGCCGTTTTTTATTTTTCGTTGGCATCACAAGTATTTTCTCTACAATTCACATTAAAGTACAAGTGCCTTATCGCATTGTTGCTATGCTGACGTGAGCTTTCGCATTCTGAAAGAGACTGAGAACATTGTTGTCGTTGGTCCAATATAATAAATTTGATTTAGCGCTCTAATTTTTCTGGCATCGTATTGATATGTGGCCGAAGTAAAAAAAAAAAGAACCGAAAAATGGTTGAGAGGAGAAAAAAATAACGGGTCGTTTCGCGTATTACCACATAAATAAAGCATTCCATTTGTGAAAAACTGGTTCACTCTCATCTCAAAAGAAGTGTGATTATATTGGAAGGCTGCGCGAGTCCAGCGAATTTCTCTTAATGGAAATGTAAAGCTAGTAAAGAGGATAGTATATACTATCTTGTAAGACGGTATTATGTCTTTGTCGTCATCGTTGCCGTCGTCTCAGGATGCGATTTAATGGCAAGTCAGTGGTTTATTATTATTACATAACGAAATCCAAAGACGTTTGAATTTGCTTGCAGGCATTCTCGGTTGGTGGCGTTCCACAAATACTTGCGAAATTCGTAAATAGGTCGTTTTATTCTGGTGTATACTTGTATTTGAACAAAGAATTAAAGGAATGTGAAATAAAAAGTACAGAGCAAACCAAGCTCATTAAATTGACATGTCAATCGTTCGTCCATTTGTTGTCAGATCAAATGAAAATTTTTCAAAGCCTGGACGAAAGCCAAAGAATTCTTTGATATCAAATATTTTCGTTTATGGTTTTTGTGTGTTGTGCTCTATTTTATGTTAGAATGCGCTTCATATGCCAATATTATATTAACACGCTTATTGAATTTTTCGGCCGAAATCATTAAATTCCGCCAGCCGCCACTAGCAGAAAACATATAAACATGTGGACGAAAAAAACACAAAAGGACCATCATAACCATAATTTAACAGGCACACGACAGGCGATCTTTCATAAGCAGACAGTTTGTGTTTGGTATGCGTGTATTGAATTTAATATGTTTTTTTATTAATATACAATTCACAATAGCAACTCGGATTTTATTTCTCTCTCCTCACTCAGCTCTCTTATTATCATTTAAAACTGAATCGAAATTGATCCGAAATTGGAAGAGTCATGCAGTAATTTTGTTTAATCTAAAATGTATATTTGATTGTATGCAAATGGTTTGAGTATTTATTGAACTTTTTATGTCACCGATTTCGAATTCAGATTGCCATGGTTTCGGATGTCTGTTTCTGATGTACTTGATAATTAAATTTTTTTCGTTGTCCAAATTTCGCTCCTTCTCCATATTCAATTCGAAAAGAAAATCAACCACAAAATAAATTCTATCAAAGTACCAAACTCCCCCCAGCAGGAAAAATCCAAAAAAAAAAAAATCGTTTGAACACGCGCGTCTTAAGGAATCGAAATCAATAGCCAAAAAAATGGTCTAGTATATTATTGGCTTACGAATTTAATAAATTGATTTTGACTTTGCCGGTGTCGGTTTACACTAAAATGAACGAATAAACAGCACAAAATGAATTGCTTTTGTATTGAAGATGTACCCAAACAGGCGGCCAAAATTAGAAATGGAAAAGAATATCAAAAGCTCAAAAATTGAATAAGGAAATTTGATAGGAATGGCCTGAATTCTGTGCTGGTGTGGCTGGGTGTGAAACAATAAAATCGCATTGGGTTAATAAATATGTGAGTGGCGCTTAAGTCGATAAAAAACGAAACAACAATACAAGTATTTCATAACAATGAAACGAGATGAAATGGCACAACGAACAAGCGTAAATAGCTCGTAATATCTATACCGGATGCGCAAATGTGTACCCACTGCTGTGAATGTGTATTCATTTTGGCATCTTCAAACATCTCCTGTACATTATCAATACGGTTGTTTGTTATTACGATAACGAGCTGCACGATAGGAATGTTGTGACGAAACGACCAACGATGAAATCACACGTTTAGCAAACACACTTTCATAAAATATACATGTACCGAGAGAGCCAAGAGCTGAAAGCCGAACAGTATTGTAACAGAGTACGGTGCACAATAGTTTCGATAAAAATGTGTAACCGTAGACTGTACATTGGTTACATATGCGAACGTTCACATGTGGAGTGAATCTGTTGAATGGAGAAGTGAAAAAATGCCAGTGATATCAACCCACGTAGAAAACAGGAAACATAGACCGAAAATGAATATTGCATGTATTTGAGTGCTCAAGGCAAATCGTTGATTTTTCAATGTGCTTTGGCAAAGAGTGTCACCGATTACTTTGCATCGAAAAGTACAGCCAGTTCAATTTAATCAAAGGAAACAATTGAATGAATCCAATTGAAAATAACGAAGCGTTCATTGCTGTGCGTTCGTTTTTCTTTTCTGTTTTATCATAAAATGTGCATGCTAATATCAGTGTTTGTTCGCTGAACAAAGCGAACGAGAGCAAGAGAGAGAGAGAGAGAAAGCAAAGTAAACCGCCGTCTGAAAAGTGATCTCGATGAGAGTAAGTTGGCAGAAAAGCCAGACAGCGTTATATTTATTCAGCTGCGAATTCACTTGCACGCGTTTGTTGTGAGTGTAATGTTGGAAAAATCTTGATCAATAAATCTAATCATGGTTTGTTCGTGACTTCAAAAATTATCATGAGTTGATTCGCATACGCGTGCACACATCCACCAGTCTAACCGACGATAAAATCGTCCATATAAAATATATAATAAAACTTTTAATTTTGAGGTTTATCATGTTATACTCAAACACGTTCGTTCACATATGCCAGAACCAAAGAAAAAATGAACAAATTCGATAATATATTCGTTCGACAACCGCCAACGCCACACCACATGTAGTGCGCGTATAGCGTCCAATTCGCATAAAAACATTTAATATTGCACACACTGTACGTGTGATAGACAAATGGAAATATTTGTATGGAAAAAAACAAAGCAATGAGGAAACAAGCAAACTTTACGCCGAAAAGAAAAAATAAAGAATTGACGATATATTGGCAGTAGACGAGATTGAATCGTTTTCGTTTGCAATTGACAGAGGAAAAGAAGAGGCGAGTGATAGCGGAAAAGAGAAGAAAACTTTTTCAAATATCTCCGATCTTTTAATGGCATTGCTCGTAGCATATTCATGTAGCAGACAACAACATTAACGTAATTTTTGTGTGTCGTCTTTTCGGTTTTATTTCATTTGGTCTCCGCTTATATTCTCACATCACTTCTCAAACGAGCACCACATTTTCTGCTTTATATTTCTGCTCACGGATTTTTTTTTTGTTCGCTCATCCATACAGTGATCTTTTTATTTCATCATATTGTTTGTTCTCAGTCGTTTCATTTCGTTTGTGGAGAAAAAAAAGAGAATTCAGTGCCACTTTCATTGCAAGAAGTGTCGGTTTGCCCGGACAGAATATTCATTGCCGAAATAGACAATTCACAGCTAATTTTTGGAGATGCCTATTGAAATGTGCCAATGGTATCGAGCACATGTACACACACACACACGAGAAGAATATAATTTGAAGTGAATGCGTTGCGTATTGTCTGTACGGATAAAATAGACCGCGCTTCATAAGATGAGCTGGGCGTGTGAGAGCCATTTCCATTGCCGTTAAACTAACACCAGATGCTAAAAATGCTGAAATGACAAAATAATTTATATGGCATTTTTATCCCAATGGGTAGAAGAAGAACGGTGAGGCGTCAATAGTGTATAATGGACACACACACTGGACTATTGCCCACCCCCCCAAACCGATAGCAAACACTTTTGTGATTTCATTCTCGCCGTTTGCCCACACGTTTCATTTTAATGACAGTATTTGTGGTACACTCACAATCTTTTCCGTTCGTTCTACTGTCGATTCATTTCCGTATGACGTTTTCACTTAGTTTTTATTTCTTTTTTTTTCTGTTCTCTTTTTCAAGTACGCGCTTCGAATTCACTTGTAAACGGTTTAAATGCGGTTGAAGTTTCCATTGGGGTCAATTTTATTTGACGTTGCACATGTCATATTTATTAGGTGTAATGGATTTTGCAATGTACTCGATCCCAAACCCCATACCACTGTCCATAGATCAATTGAAAACTTGGTCTAGATCGGAACAATTGCATCAATACGGAAGCAATAGTACAAACTGAAGCAAATTGTTAAAATAAAAAAAAAACGAACGAGATATACACATGGCCCAAATGAATTGATTCTAACGAAAAGATAATATCGTATCATATCGATCTGGAATAGACATCTATCGACTGCCATATTACATAAATGATGAAGCGCATTAAATTGTTGGATCGACAGGAATGGTTTCTGTGATTTCTTTTTTTCAATTGCTCAATGAAATCTTTTTCTTTCGTTTGTTCAATTCGCCCTTTGTTTACCGTTGATAACATGAGATACTGAGCTAAATGCTCAATTTACTCAGCACACACATCGGTCGAGAAAATCTCATTCTCGAAATCAAACGTTCACATCGACCGAAGACACACACAAAAAACCACACCAAACAATTGAATAATCGAATAAGATAAAAATGCTGAAGTCAGCATTGAACGATTTTCGACTCGATCTGAAAACTGACCGCATCCGACAGCAAAGCAGATGATGAACTAAAAAAATCGATTTCGACCGGAAAAAAATGAGACGAAAAATGTTGTAGTTTGTCATTAGCAGTTAGCTTTTTCCAACAGAATATACGTACGTTTGCGAATGTAGTGCAAGCGACATAACTTTAGCAACTTTTTTCGTTTATCATCAAAGTTTATTGACGTTGACTCAAAATCTCACCATCGTCCATTATATTAAACCATCGAGAATATCGTGGCACAATAAAAAAAATTCGCACGTAAAACTTTCGATTTTGATGTCGGTTTTTTCGGTGCAATTTGTACTTTTACATGACCAATGCCGACCACAGCCACTACCATCACCACACACCATCATTATCAGCATCGTCATCATCGATTCTATGATGACATGAGGAAAAAACTAATATCGAATAATAATGCTTGCAAAATCACAAATTAAGGCATTCATCCAACATGACATAATTTCAGATGAGTCGTCAATTTGTTCGCCAACAAACTTTCTCCGCATATATGAAGCAATATATTTAGCATATGCGGATTTTAATGTTCCGCATCAATGGCTGGGAACGACCAGAGAAAAAAAAAAGAATCACTTTATGCGAAAAAATTATGCGATATTTCTTCGCACTATTCGTTGTTATTAAAATTGGATTTTTCCGCAAAATCATTGCAAAGATACATGTATAGTTTGTTTTTCTGTTTCAAAGAAGCGTCATGTGTTATATTATTGTGGCATGTGTATTGTGTCGAACGAAAAATCCCATTGTCGATCAAACAATGTACGCTCGTTTTAATTCGAACCATTTTTTCCACCGACTCACTCAACTCGTGTGTTTGTGTGTATGTTTGGAACATTTATTTGATTTACGGTCAATTGTATCTTGATAACGAGCCGAATGGAAAGTTGGGCGGCTTGTAATAGGCGCACGAGACAAATGAGAACAAGCAAATTCACATAGTAGCAGCGACGGACCGAACAAATTGAATGAAAAATAAGCTATTAATCAGTTGACATCTCGAATAATTCGATTTTCTTTCTCTTCTTCTCCATATCAAAGTCTCTCTCTGGCTACGCCATTTGACTTATGCGCTCGGCTGTGTTTTGTTTTCAAATCATATCATTTGTTACAAATCGTCTCAAAATTATTTTCCATGATCGAATTAGATACGTTCATCTGGCCGATGATTTTTTTTGTCAATATCTTCTTCTTTTTTCTTCATATTTCGGTCGATTTCATGTGTGCTTTTTAACGAAAGATGAAGGGAAAAAATTGAGACACGCTTGACATTTCCCATATCTAAAAGTTTGCCAATGTACAGCATAAAATCGAAAGCCCACCATTTATGTGTACACAAAAAGTAGTCACATCCACCCTGGCATAGATGATTTTTTGTAGTTTGGTTCGTTTGCTCAATGCAGCAAAACTAAATTCTCCGGAATTGGCAAAGTTTAAACCTTTTAAACCTTCCAAGAAATATGGATGTGTGTTTGTACTATTTCAACATGTTTTTTTCACGCTTGAATTTTGCGTCAGCTCAGTTTTGTGAATGGTTTTCATTTGGTCGATGGGTCAAATATTAATGGAAACCGGCTTCTCCCCCAATAAATACTTGATTCGTTTTTGAACCTTGGCATTGGTTTTTAAATGGAATCGAAAGCTTTATCAACGTTATGATTTTATAAATAAGATTTTTACGCATTGGATTTCACTGTAATTGATGGCTGTGAATTGTTTACGCACACACTATTTACAGTGAGATTCAATCGAGAGATAACTAATCGGCTAAACAAATGGTGTATAAATACGAGGTTTTCTGGCACATTGATTCCATAAAAAATGTTATCCTAAACCGATCAATTTTATCGGTAATTCCCGTTTGTAAAATGGTGTGACATGTGATGCAAGCAAATCTGTTACAAAATCAAAGACCAAACAGATTATTTTTTTTTTATTTCAACTGTATTCTGTTTCATAAGTTACTAAATGCAATCCGCTGTCAAAACGGATCAATGAAAATCGTTTGAGATTCAGTTTTATTTTTCTTTGGCAGTTTCTTGGTTGGCACTTACATTGCCACAAGTGAACGAGAAATAAAAACTTTTCGCTACACGTTTTTTCAATATTTACTGTTTTTCTTATGATTTTTTTCCCTTTTCGTGCTTTATTCATCTTATTTTGATCTCATGAGATTTTATGAGTATCAAGTGGAAGATTGAGTCTAAGAAATAGAGAAAGTGAAAGAAAAAAGGGGGTTTAAAGGGAATGACAAGTCCAAAGAATGCAAAATGTGTGCAAAAATACTTTTCTTTTTGCAATCGCAAAAATAATCGAAATTCAATGTCAATATGGTCGAGTATTACACCAGATCGCCGCTCCATTCACATCGTATTTTATTTTCCTTTCACTCAAAAAGTCGGTTATTTGCGATAGCCCTAAATGTAAACTTCATATTATAAAAAAGTTTTTTTTTCTCTCTCATGTCGGACCCGAAAAAAAACAAGTATCATTTCACATCGATAAGAAACTCCAGAGCGGCCAGTATAAATAAGCCAAAAGTGAGAATAAAAACCCAACAGCAAGCACAATAAGGAGAGGGCAATATTTTTGCATTGAACTTTTAAACACCTCAATTTGTTGCCTAAAGCATCTGTTCTTCAGCCAAAAGCAAGACCATAATTGTACTAGAAAGGGTGCAAAGAAGAAAAAAAATCGGTCGTTCAAAAAAAATTTCAAACATTAAAAGCGACCGGCCACCAAACATAAGTTATATGTTTGCTGTGTAAGCTACATGCTTCACATTAGAACAGAAAAAAATACACTACAAAACAAGAATAAGAAGAACGGCATTTCAACGTTTTGAACATAGAGTACGTGTTTTTGTATACACAGCCACCAAACATATTTTCGTATTCCTCAATTTTTCTTTTCGCCCATTCTCTCCGCTCCGTTTCAACGCTGTAACCACGAAACATCGGATCCATCCCATCAACAAAGTCCACTGAAAGTATCTAATAGTTTGGCTTTTTCCGACTTTTTTCTCTCTCTATTTTTTGTTTGTTTGTTTGAAACATTCAGCATGACGCTTGTTAAGTTTTGTTCATGTTTTTCCCTCTCACTCTCGTTACTGTTGTATGTTCATGCGAACATACGGTCACTTTCAGTGTGTTCATTTTAAAGGCTTTCAATCATTCCAGTTTTATATGTGTGTCCGTATATACATTTCTTTTCCCCACACGCCAGCACATTTTCTCTTGTTGGTTGTAAATTTTTTTATTGTTATTTAAACTTTATTCTTTTGATTTGAATGGGTCGGATGGACAGAGATAGGGAAAGAGAGAACGTATGTGAAGTCAGCATAAAATTGGGATAAAAACCGACAATTTGTCTAACTTCATATAAAAGTGAGGCGTTTAAAATGGCAAATTCGAAATAACGATGTATTGGATTTCAGAAAGGAAATTCGAGCATTTATCGAAGCACTGCTTGTATTATGGCTCTTGTTGCTTTTTTTAAGTTTCGACCTTCTTCATTTTGCTTCTCTATTTTAGTTTCCTTCAATATTCCCAGACGGAGGTATTATCTGGCAAACTAAAATGAATAAAAAGAATGTCATTGAAGCGATAGCTTTCTTCACTCTTTCCCCTCGTCAAATCTTTTGACGGCCCGAACAAAAATAGTTGAGTGTAATTTTTTAAAATTATCTTACCATTAAACACACGAAAACAACGTAACCGGACCCATAAAAACTTTTCAATTCAAATGGAAAAACTATTTCCGAAGGAAATATACGCGACACATTACATGTTTTATTCGATTCGAGTGTATATGATTGTGCATGTTTGTGACGTGCTATTCAAATTCAAAAAATCATGAGAAAAAAAAAAGAAAAATTCCAGATGACGAAAATCGCTGTACCTTTTTAGATGGTATTTTTTTTTCTTCGCCCGCCGCATAATTTCTGATTATTTTGGTTCCAAAGTGATTGTGACGCGCCGCAAGCAGCCCAAAAGTAATTTCATGGCTGCAATATACTTTGTGTCGTGGTGAGAAAGCGATTTTTATATTTGGCGTGTGTATGTGTGTAATTCTGTCAAAAATTGTTGAAAGTTCCATTAATTCTCATCGGTGTATAATAAAACTTTCAACTCTGAATGGTCCGACTGTGCTGGCGACTACCAAACCAACCAAAACAAATAACAAGATGAATGAAAAAGTTTTCGAACAATTTTTTTGCATCGTTTTCGTGTGTCATTTCCGATGGTAGATACACACATACACACACACCACGGGCGTTTGAATGCATTTGCAGACGCAAGTAAAAACATTGTTTGGCCAGCAACTTTTCCATTCTCATTAAGTGAAATGAGCGCGTATGTGCTTTGGGGTGTGATTTTGATCGTAACAAACGTACATAAAATTGATGCTGTTACTGCGTGGATCGCCATGATTAGTTTTTTTCTCTCTTTTCGTTCGCAGTTTTGTGTGCGTTTTTTTTACTGTGTGCGGTGTTTTGGCAACTAATTTGGGTTCACTGACAAATTTAACAATCTTGGTTGCAATATTTTGGCTGCGGTATGTGTGTATGTGTATATGCTCCAGCTTTATCCGGAGCGATCGTAAAGCAGCGATTTCTCAATAAAAACTTTATTTTATGCGTCATGTAAGTAGCCAACAGAGATAAGTTTGCTACATTTCATAATGTAAAATCACTAATTTCTCAATATCCGTCCGAATGGCGGTCTGTTTGCTATTCCACGCTTTCCTCTCTCTTTCTTTATTTCTCTCTCATTCTCCGCATATTCCTTACGGTAATGTCAAACTTTTTTTGCGCTTGGATAAATGCAATTATGATTTTCCCGTTCGGACAAAAAAAGTAGTAATTGTATTTTTCTTCTGGCTGGATACTTTTTGGTGCAAGAACGAAAACTTTTTTCGCGTAAATTTTTGCACATGAATTTTAATTTAAGTACAAAAGGTAACTTTGCCACTCTTCACTTTTCTCTACTCCTAAGTTTGTTCGAGTTTCGCATATTTTGTGCGTCCGCAAGACGTAATTTGGTTAGTTAAAAATGTTATCAGGTCTGAGTGAATAATGCATTCAAATTTATATTATATATTTGACTTTTGTATGGCATTAAGTTTTCGTCTCCAATGACAATATTGCTACTGCGTTATCAGGCAACATTCACATTTATCTCCATCTATCGTGTGCGTAGCAGGCATTCACACAGCGCTTTGTATGCGTGAATCATGAAATTGCATCAATTTCGGAAATTAAATTTTCGCTCGTAAATATTTTTCTTTCGTCTATTGCATTGCATTGTATGTTTGATCCGGCTCGGTGTTTTTTCTTCTTCTTAGAATCGAACTTTTTTTGTGTATACCATAGACACACTAGATACACAAACTGTGTTGTAGTAAAACATTTCAATGAGAAAGTTTTGTCTGAAAATCTTTTTGCACCATATTTGCAAAAAGATGTCTGAAATTGTGCTAACAAAGGGTGTATGTGCACACGCTCAAACCGAACAAGTAACAAGAAAAACGCCAGCGAAAAAAAAAAGAAAAGAGAAAGGCAAAACATCTCACCAACTCAAAAGTTGAATCAGCTCAATTTTATGGGTGTTGAATTCAACTCCAACTCGGTGAACATGCACGCACATCGCCAAAACGAACGATTTAAAGACATCAGTAAAAGTAAAATACGTCATGTTAAATTTATTAGACGATGCATTCAAAACTTATGACGATGTAAATAACAGTTAAAGAGAGAAGTGCGCGCGCACACTCAAAATCTTTGAAAATGGCAAAAGACCGCTGAATTACGACTTTTTTAAGCATGCTTGCAGAACTGAATCGACGGTGCAAAATATTCACAAAAATGTCGCGAAAAGAAAACTCTTGCGAGCAAATACGATTACGATTTAAGCAACTTCTTTGATTTGCAACTTTTAAATAAGATAAGTACTTATTTTAAGTGCTGCAGCAACAGCAGCAAATCGACAATGTTGATACTGTCGCTACCATCATGTGCGTTGCGAATGCAACAAACGGTACACAATGCACAATTTATAGTTTAAGCTGATAAGCAAAATGCCATCGAATGCTTTTACCGTCAACTCGAATTGTTTCAATATAAGTCTACCATGGTGCCATTCGATGAAAAAAAATTGTTCAGTATTCATTGCAGATTTTTTATTCAGTGTATGTGACTTTTTTGCATCTGTATTTTATTGTACGGGTTCCTTTTTTTGTTGGTCAATCGAATGTTGGCTTTTTATTCGAACCAAAGTGCTATAAAATTGAGTTATTCATTTTTTTATCGCTTGCAAATCGTAAAATGGGAGGACACATTTTGCTGTTGTTATTGTTGTAAGGGTAAAATGATTTCCAGGCATTTTTGAATTTATTGATTTCAGAGTATGTATTAAAGAGATCGGAATTAAAGAGCATACATTTTCCATTCAATGTTTGTTCATAACTAGAACAATAATATTTTTTTATGGTGAACCTTCCACAAAAATAAAATTCTTTTCAATTTCCAAAACGAATTTAAAAAACAATTTTATTCTCTTTGTTTGTTTCTTTTGCATTTCAATTTGATAAAGTTTCTTTTTTCGGTCGAAGTTTTTGTGTCATTTTACAATTTTATGATATTTTCCGAAATGAATTTATAAGTAAGAGTAAAATTTCATCAGCAAAACACATACATACATGAAGTCATAAAATAACTGACGAAAAAGTCACACAGACGAAGAATAACAAAGAGAGGAAAAAAAACACCGCACGAGAGACGAACACAAAAATATTAAAATTTTTGGTACAACATTGGGTCGACGATAGAGAAATAGTCAAATTTGAAATGGATGCATGCACACACTTGCAAACCATAAATTTGGTGGAGCCATAAGTTTGTCGAGAATTTTAATACGTGCATGTGTGTGTGTGTGTGTATTGCGTGTGTACAAAACTTTGTGTCTAGTTAACGGAATTAGTTGATGGTTTGTTTGCTTTATTGTTGGTGCCGTTTCAGAGGCCAAAAACAATGTTGTGACCAGATGTGCTTCCATTTGACGCACAACCAACAAACACACACATTTTTTTAACATGTTCGCACACGTTTTGTATGACAAACATAATGCAATTTTTTTCTCGTTTGATCATTTTATTTTGATTAAAAAACAGAAGACATACATAATTTGGTAGAAATTTTGGTCCTTTTCAATGCACATAATCCATCTTTTTTGTTCTCTTGTTTTATTGTTACTACAATATGATACAATGTCTATCGTTTTTTTCCTTTTGAGAGTTTCTTCATAGGAGCAGAGACTCTTTTTGATATTGAAAATTCGGCACAGTTCTTTGTTGTTCATTTTATTTTATTTTTTTGAATAAATCAGAAGTTGTGATTCATGACTGAATACATTTTTTTTATTACAACACCAAAATGATACGTAAATACCAGCCGTGGAATATGTTTGTTTTTTTTTTTTTTATTCGTAAGAATGTCTTGGAAAAATATTCCAAAAGTAAAAGTCGTCTGCAACAGACATTCTATTATTATTATTTTCTATAGCATTATATATCTGTACCATCGTCGTCGTCGTCGTCGTCGTCGTCGTCAATACTCAATGTTTATGTATGAAGAATTATTGTTGGTTTTTTTTTTTTTTCATCCAACAAAATGCTTAGTATGTGCTTGTCGAAAGCTGGCCACATACAAACAAACCGTATACAATGGTCATACGCTTATGGAAATCTTTCATTCATAATTTTCCTCGCTCTACCATCGAATATAAATGATAGCATGAATTCGAAACAAAAATATAGACGACAAATGAACAAACCCAAACAAAAGAGAGAAAAAAGCATCATAATATGGTTAGATTCATATGTGAATGCGAACAAAACGCCAAAATGCAAATATACATTTCAAACTGGTCACCAAAAATGTGAAACAATCTCGCACATATATACTCAACGTACAATAACGAGAAAATACGTATATTTTTCCAAGGAATTTCCTTCAACAGCGGCAACAGCAATAGTACTGTTTGGTTCGCCTTTATGTGTGGCTCACCATCGTTCATCGTTCATGTTGTGCTCCACTTTAAATAAAGCATTTTACAAACGACAACAACATTATTTATGATCATATTTTTGTTGTTATCATTCGAGAATGTAAAACAGAGAACGACGGAGATAGAATAACGGCAGCAATACCAGGTCGTTCCACCGTCACCAAATGTGATTGTTTATTTTCTTTCACTTACTGTTCGGCGGTTTTTTGTTTTGGTTGGCAACTTTTATTATGTTTTCACGAGAAACTCTTTTGGACGAGGTGGTTTACGAACGCCACGTGATTCGCCAGTACAATGAAAATTCCATGGGTAAATGTGTACAATCAAATATCAAAATACCCTGGCAGTTGTTTAGAGATATCGTATTTCTTATCTCACATATGATACGTCATTATATCATACACACAATGTGATCTCGTAAAGGGCTTATGGTTTTCACGTATCTTATATGAACCGCTTAGAATAAAAGTAGATAATGGTAGAAAGTTAAAAAAAATCTCAATCATAAAGTGTTATGAAAATAATACTCAATCAAGGAAAAAAGTGAAAATAAAAGTCGATCAAGAAAAAAATTGAAAATAAAAGTCAAACACAATTTATGATCGATTTTTATTTTCACTTTTTTTCTTGATTGAGAATTATTATAACTCAATTTATGATTGAGTTTTTTTTTCACCTTTTTCTTGATTGATTAGTGATTTTTCTAGTTGACCATTTAGTGGTGTTCGAGAATTGAGAAAAAAATGTCTTTTTTCTTTCACTTTTTGTGCTCTGTACCGAGTCTC
>NW_022200123.1:2058202-2079072 GCF_009176525.2 Contarinia nasturtii | reverse complement strand
CTTCCTATAAATAGAGCGACTGAACATTAGAAAAGAGTTCAGTTTCGCATTTGCTTCATTCCAAAACGTGTGAACTTTAAAAAAAGAAAAAAGAATTTCTTCAGAAATATAAGAGCTTAAATAGAAAGGAAAATTTGTTTTATACTACTACTACTATGTAACATGTTGTCCTGGTTATGTGTTTCCTTTTTAATGAAAACTAATTCAAAATTTTCCCATTTATTTATATATATTTTTGCTCATAAAATAAATCGCACTCAAGTAAAATGTAATAAACTATTTCTTTTTTCGTTTATGGATGTTAATTACAACATACAAATACATTAAAAATGTTTTTTTTTTCTTTTTCAAAATGAACGAAAAATTTGGTGTAAATTAATTAGTTGGAAACTGCATATGAAACAAATTTGAATGTGTCAAATATAGTTTGACCACATGAAAAACAGTTTGTTTTGCTTTTGATCCTTTTTACATGTCATGTTCAGTTAGTTTTCAATATGTTTATACACACTTGGTAAATAAAAATCAGAGCGACAATAATTGGTGTAGATGTGCAATACAAAAAAAACTTTATCGACATGCACCTTCCTAATTGGAAGAGTTGTAATTTTTTCTCTGCCGTAATATTGCCACAATTTGTATTCTGCGGACATTGTAAAGTATGCCAAAAAAATATCTATAGTTCCGTACTTTTTTCGATTCTGTTTTGTTCTTTTTTCCTAATATCAAGATGAAGATTTTTAAATTTTATTTGCGGATTGTATCGGATGTATATGTCCAACAAAATCCTTTCAGCTCAAGAGAATGCTTACATGCGCAGAAAATAAACCCATTCAATTCGCATAACGGTTGCATCGCTAGTGTATGGTACCAATGAATATTTGCTGCATTTAAGGTAAACGGGCACACTGCACAAAAGATCACTGGAGATAAGTGGTGGAAATTAAAGCTGGACAATGCGAACAAAAACAACAACTGCAAAATAGACAACGGCAAAGGGAAAAAACCAAGCATTTAGCAGATATCAAAGTGGGAGATACAAACACACGCCAGTTCTATGGCAATAAACTTTAAATTTTTCCTCATTGTTCGCGCATTGTTTCGTAAACTGAAGCATAAAAAGAAAAAATAACCTAGTCCATTTTTACAATATCATATCGCTTTTTTTGTAACAGTTGCTCCATTTTGTTTTTGTTCCGGAACTTAAACTTTGAACAATGCATGTCACATGAATACAAGCAGAATGATGCGGCAAAAAAACGGAGACCGGAAAAAAGAAACAATGGAGTAAACATCCAGAATTATGCATCTCACTTTGCAGAGATTAGATATTCCTGCCAATTCAAATTAGTTTCAACAGATTGTGTGCTTCAAATACAGAAACAAAGGAAAATGGGGCTGATGTTTATGGTTGCCTAGCCGCATTTTGAATACATTTTTATTTTGAATCGAAAGAGAGCGAGAGAGAGAGAAGAAGAGCAATTTAGCCCAAAGGAAATGTGTTTGATTTAAATCGGACGGAACAACACATATATTGCTTTTCCAATAAAAATTAACGTACTGTGCATACAATTGGCCGCTTTGAACATCTTCGAAAGTTGAATAAAGTTGAATATCAATAGAATAGAAACAAATTCACTAACATACATGTTCCATTCCAATTTCATCTTTTTGCGGAGATTGTCGCAATGAACTGATGTCAATGAACTTTTTTTTTGAGCGATACATATTTTACATTTTATGATTTGAAATGATAGAATTTCTGGTGCTTACGATATGTATTCAGACATGGACACAGGGAGTGAGTGACCATTTTTTTGGGGACAAATCCCGTACACGAGTGTGACAATGGAGATGAAACATGGAAGCCCCCTTCTGCCCATATGACCTAAAATGCTTCACATGTACGTTACTATCAAAAAGTTCAATATTTACTTGTATATAATAATATGATTTCTATATGATATTTGATTAAAGTTTTGTTAACTTTGAATTTTCTCATTTGCAACCAATATTTAATTAAGTGTATATTTTGCGCAGCACATGCCTTGGGCAAAACTAATAACCATTTGATTTATAAACTTTTACGATACTGCATGAAATTATGTCGATTGATATGTATTAGTTGCACATTGCAAATTTTGCACGAGTATCGATTAATGGTTTTAATTAAGTGTAGAGAATAAAGACATTTTGTTTGAAAGAGTACCTGCAATTTGTTTGATTGGTTACTTCTTGGCCAATACTCATACTTTTCTGAATCCAAAATTTTATGTAACGTATTCGTTGTTTATTTTCTTTAAAACAATAATTTATTGTGTTGCTTCAAGGCTCAGAGTTGGTATTTTCACTCTGGTTTAGATTATAGTACACTTGACTCTTCAAATATTAGTTTTGCATTTTTCGATAACTGTCAAACTTCTATGTAAATGTGTGTTCACATTGGAAATATAGGCATTGTGTGCGCCGCATGCAGTCTGTGAGTGCAAATCCCACTGTGTGTGCGCACCATCAGAGTGAAAATATCAACTCTGTCAAGGCTCATCGTTGTATATTATTATATAGTCAACCGAAAAAAAAACAATTTTGTAATAAATCTTCACAAAATGTTAATATTTTGAAATTCTATAGTCATTTTGCAACGGTTTATTATACTATGTAAATCAACTTGTGTTAGTAGTATGCAAATAAAATGTTGAACTAGATTTTGATAATAATTCCCGGTATGAACGTCATTCTGTTTAATTCAATAGTAGTCTGAATTGAAAACACTGAATGAATTTGATGGTTATAAATGTCTGTGAAGCCCCATGTCTAAGACAATCTTTCTTCTTTGCCAAATGAATTGAATGCCATTGTTGACTTCAATCAATATGCATTCAGGCGAATGAAATGTGTGATGTTTGTTATACTCAAATGGGGTAGACATCGTATGATTTTGTAAGATCTTTCAACAATACAACATTTGATCACACATGTATTGTGCAAATTATATGTGTAAATTGTCGATTGAAACCGAGTGCATTTCATACGTGTGTGTAATTAAAGCATTACACTGGCATCCGAATGGATGGCATGTGCAAATGTCGATTGTGCAGCATGAATAAGAATGCATTCGACATCGAACATTATATTCAACATCGTCAGACTCCTTAAATCATTTGACCTAGATAATTCGCCCAAAAACGATGAATTACAACCATTTTCTTCGCTAACTCATATGAAATAAATATCAAATCTTGTTGCAGTTCAAATGAATGCATGCATTCAGATGATATTAGATTGAGCGGTGATTGTGGAGCGTGAGGAATTGAAATCACAACCGCAGCTTTGCTCTTTGAACAGATTAAAGCACATAAAATGTTTTACTTGTAATTAATGCAATGCGGTATGTATGAGACACCTTTCTCAAAACACTCCGTTTGCTGTTGAACAAAAAAAATTAGTACAAGCAAGGAAACAATTCCAAAAATGTTTGAATTACAAATAACAGACGTTTTCAATGCTTGAAAGGCTCAAATTCCATAATGTATTCAGAGTATTCGAGCTCAATTCCAGATAGAGTGACAGAGGCTAAACTGATTTATTTGGTGAATTTTGAATGTGATCGTTGCGACATGCTTAATCGATATTCTGATTTAACATTCACATTCCGATTGCACACTGTCTATAATGACACTTTATTTACAGTGTTCAAACCCGTGCACACCAAATGACAAATTGTGAACGCATCATTTTGAACATACGACACATTTCTCATTCTATAGCATCAACAATCGAGGGCCTAACCATTCCACATTCAGTTTGACAGGTATTATCACTTGAAATCATGTGATTCAACGAAATCTAATTTTCTCCATGCGAACAACAGCGAATTGAGTATGGAACATGAAGACTCCAAAATATTTCTTAGTATTGCTTGTAATTTGATTCAGTGCGTTTTTGTTTGACGCTCGTAATCATCGCCATAATAATTCATTATTATTAATATAAATACACGCTAACATTTCGTAATTTGTACGATGAAGCAATTTGTTTGCTGACACGTCGGTGGAAAAAGTAACAACAACATATTTTATTCAACACTTTATCCATGCTGTTCTCATCATTCTGGCGCATGTTTTGTATTTAAGCGAGTAAATGCAGTGGCATGGTTAAAGGTTTCGGTCATTTATTAGAGTGTCTTTAGAATGATATTGAGATAACACCATCATCGTTGTGAATCATCTATTATTTTGTTGGTTTATATGCCGAAAAGTTCTTCTATTTCGTAGTTATTGCATAAGAGCTCTTGTGCTAGCACAGTTTCAATGCCATTCCTTTATAAATCATCGAATCAGACCAATAAACTTTTCAGCATTTATTTTGCGTTTGACCTTTGCATCAATTTTACCACTTACACAACAAATCATTTATCGTCCGCACTCTTTTTTGCTTGCCCATTTCACCGTATTTATTTTCATTACAGCAATCACAATATCCAAATCTATTTAGTTAATATGTTAACCCAAATTTATTGTTAATTTTTCGTCCATTTAATTCAATTGGCATTTTAACTGGTTTGCTGCTTCGGCGACATTTGCGACAACAATAAAATAAAAGCAACACTCTGACGGTCATCGACGTAATTTAGTTTCATTGTCATACAATACTTTTATTAAATTTATTTGTTTTTTTTTTAGTTTTTGTTCGTTTGTCGATTGTCAATGAATAATTTTCGGGGTAATACACACCGTCTGATAAATACGATGACTGAACATCGCTTGCTGACCGAAAGTAAATTGAATGCATAAATTCCATTAAACTTGCAATACTAATTCAATAAAATATGAGCATTTAACTCGTATTTCATCAATTTGAAAACGGTAATTATGTTAATCTATTCAATTTGGTGCCATTTTTTTATTCGCTTTGAATCGCTCTCCCTCTCTTCCTCGATCTCCCTATCTTGAATTCATCCACTCGCTCTGCAAATTTGAATAAATGACAGTTGATTTTTGCCGCTTGTTTTTTGTACGCCCGCCTCTACGTTCACCAGTTCGCTTAACTTGTTTATTATGCGATAAACTAATATAAATCATATTTTGATCATTTGTTCTGCTGTTCGATTAAAAAAAAAGAATTTATTCGATTTCAACAATGACTTGTTTGGCAATAGATTGGGTTTTATGGATGGGCGGTTTTTTGGCATGCCAAACGAGATATAGCTCGATTTGATTAAAATGTAGAATTATTTCGTTCGTTTTCAATAGACAAACGATTCATACCGTTTTTTCGTTGTTTGTTGTTGTTATTCATTTAAATTGCTTGTGCCAAATATAGCTTTGCCACCAATTCTCCCAAATGAATGCTTTTTAAATTAAATTTTAAAGCTTTTTGAATGCGCCTCGCCAGTACAAAAGGGGCCGAAAAACATCGTTTCCAATGTTAATAATGATTGTAAATCGCTTATATTTCGATTGCGTTCGATTGGTTGATGGAGATAACCAAAAAATTGATTCGTGCATTTGTTGTGAGTGTTGAAACGTTGAAAGGATATTCAATTTATTCAGTTGTGTATGTTTATGGGGCGAGAATTATGGTCTCTTAATCGCGATTCTCGACGGGATTTAAATGAATTTAAACATTCGAAGTGGAATGATTCGGAAATATTTCCCGACATCATATTAATCCGGGCATTCAGCGATTATCAACATAAATACACTCATCAACAAAACCATTCCAATTTCAAATGTGTATACAATTCATTATTTTTGTATATGTGTGCCTGTACATTGTACACCAAAGAACATTCGACGACTATGTAAAAACATATGGAATTCTTCGTAAACGATGTTATTGCAACAACAATGGCAAACAAAAAACGAGTGCACAAATCGGATGATCCGCGCTTTTTAAACCAGTAGCCAATACGAGAAAAAAAACGTTGAGATTATTTTAAATTTTATATTCAAAGTAATTTTAATCAAATTTCAATTCGGTTTGTGTAGATTGGTGAAAAACCATTAAAGTCACAGCCAAAGAAATTCACAACACAGAATCAATTCGTAATAGGAACTGTACAGTTTTTTGGAGATGAGCGCATCTAGTTCGTTACTTATTTACTTTTCGTCGTAAATTTTACAATTTAATCCAATTACAAACCAAATCATTTAAACAATTACACTGAGAGAGTGAAAAACCATCCACGGCCATGTTGATCGAATCAATTGTTTTGGTATTACAATTTTTTTTTTCATAACATTCAAAAATCGATGATTTGTTGTTTGTTTGAAATACCATAAATAATTTATTCATTGAATTTACCTGAATTGATTGGCATATTGAATCAGTTAAGAGCTGGAATCTAAATGCTGTTTTTTTTTCTATCCCGCTTCCGTATGTGTTATTGATTTAAAGTTTTAATTCCACGAACGAACATGTGAGCCGGTAAAGCTTGATTTGAATTACACTGAATCTGATAGAGATGATAAATAGCGGTCAAAAAACATACCGCTCAATTAAATTGAATGTGCGCAAAATTAAATCAAATGTGCTATTGAGCTTGCAACAACAACAGCAGCAACAACAATCATTTATAGACCGCTATTGAGCTTGCCTCTGCTAAAATCGAACCAAATTCAGGTCAAATCAAGTTCAATCGACTTTTGCAGAATAAATGAATTCAAATATGAAAACGGAGTGATTGAAGACCAATAAATATCGGATGAATAAAAGGGACAGCAGTGAAAGATAGTGTAAACTTTTTAGTGGTGAGAAATATTACTTTGCGTAGACACAGGTGTTGAATCTTACAAGACTATCACTTGTGTTGAATGATATCTATGGGTACTGGCTTATTCCATCACAAAAAAATAGTGTAAACAAAAAAACTTGAGAATTCAAATTCTTTCGTGCTTTGCATTGGCCCAAATGGAGTGTCAAAAAGTGAGTGAGAAAGGCAGTTAATCAATGATTGCAGTGATAACTGAAAATCACTTCCAATTGCGACAATCAATTTTGTCTGCATTTATTCGACCGTTAATGATTTTATCAAATTTTCGACTTTCAATTCAATCGCATACCGTATGGTTAACTTTTTCGTGATGGATAGAATAACATTCGATTCAATTATCGCATGTAATGAAATCTCCAAAATGCTGGTAACGGTTTCATTGGATCCAATGATAGAAGTTATTCGCCGTATGTACATTGAGTGTTCAGTTTTTGTTGGTTTATCCACCACACACTACGAGTTTAAGCTTATAATTTCGAATTTTTCTCTTTTTTCCCTCATTGATTCACAGAACGGAGAAAAAGTTTTTCAATTATATTTGCTGGTGGTAATGGTGAATATATATTTTCCGTTTTTTTCACACTCGTTTCAATCGATATCAAAAGATCTGAAACTAAATGCAATTATCTAAAGTGTTCCTATTCGCCACAACATGCAATTTAAATACGTAAAACCGAGCATAGAAATGAGCACAGGAAGATTATTCGCCATAAAGTTTTGCTACATAATTTTTTTTAAACTTAAAAAGTATGCATTTCAAAGCGATTAGACTGCTCGAAAAAGAAACATTTGCCTCTTACCTCAGTTTTGCTTTATTCGATGGCTTTTTTTCTCGTAGAATACTATTCAAACAAAATGATGCCACTTATACTATTCAAATGTACAACAACAATACATGAAGATATATTAGAATTGATTTTCTCCGGGCAATAAATGTGAGGAGAAGCGCTGTGAGGGAACGCGGACGAACTGAGGGGCAAAATATTCTCTCCACATTTATTGCTCTGTGAAACAGTCCTGAAATAAATTAATTAAATGTTGAATATCTCAATACCAGATTCGGATGATATGTCATGCAATAAAATTGTTGGTTTCCGAAACATAATTCGGTTTGAATTTCAAATCCAATTAGTGCGCAGCCGATGTGGATCAGTGTAGTTCATTTTGCCGTTAGTATTTTGACCGTCAGCAATTCAGCTGCCTGCTACCAGATGATTTTTCATCTCTTTGTCGATTCGTGTAAGCACTTCATGAAAACGGCATATGAGACAAACGAATGAATCAGTACACGATTCAAGCATTGCTATGACAGCCGTTTGGCCGAATAGCATCTTTTTTGCAACGATTTGAAACACCACTGTGTGTTAGCTGTAATTGAAATGCGAAGCACATGCTGTTGCCCGTGTTAATGCCACATTAAATAAAACTTCTCAACAGATGAGAACATGTCATTCACACATGTTGGACACTGAGTTCAACGCCTCGCTATGTCTTTTTCAATGCGTTGCCCAATGTTGTTGACTATATTCTTACTGAATATATGCAATTCCTTAATAAAAGCTGAAATAAAAACATTAATGCCTGCTCATATCGTTGTCCATTTTACATTTTTTCATCGAAGCGAAAGCCGTTAATTTGAAATATTTATTGCGAATTCCGAATTTGAGGCAATGAAATCTATGCACAGCTTTTTAATGTATTCGTGATTTGTGGTTTCGATTCAAATGGGGCTCTTCTCGCGTATGAGTGTGAGCGTATGAATGATGGAACTGATGCTTGTAATGACAACAATCGATCCATGTTTGATGCAAACGATGTTCATATCGCAAACCAAGTCGCAAGAACTGTTTAATTGGTGACGCCATTTCTTCTCTACACATCTTGCCCGAGGATACATGTTTCACGTGTCTACTATTTGTAGAACATATGGTGCAGTGGTACTGGTTATCAATGTTCGACGATGATGCTTTCCAATACTCAAGTGGTAAACATTGATTATGTGGATGTCGCTGCGCTTCGAATGAATCCAACGAAATGTGTATCAATTCAAGTATGAGAATGGAAATAGAAATCTGTACCAATGTCGAAGTATTTTGTTCAAAATGGATTGAAATCTGTTGAAAAATGCAATTGCAGAGAGACTTAAAGGGATGCGCAATAAATATACATTCAAAATAAACTTCAAATGCATGAGAATTCCACTAATTCTTAAGATCGTTTCATTTTCAGCACTGAATTAGTGAAATTAGTTGAAAGTATCAACTCCTCCCGGAGTTAACGAAAACCGACCGTTGTGCTAAACAAAATGCAGGCGAGTATATAGATTTTCCTTTTTTATAGCAAACTCTACGCGACTTCGAGCATAAAACAATTTTATTGTGGCACATGCTCTTATTCAATTTAAAAACGATTTCATTTTAAAGAGAATAACCGTACGCTCTCTTTCTGAGAATGACTTTCTCTCTTGCACACTTTTATAGGAACACATAGGAACGACAAAAACTCACTGCGGGAATTTCAGTATTTGAAACTCATTTTTTCGTCTAATATGTAATTAAATGACAGCAGGAATGATTCAAAATTGACTTAATTAAATGAAATGCCAAAGAGATTTTAATTCGAAATTTTATTCAAGCGGCAAAATTCAAATTTCCTTCTTCGAAAGAAAAATGTATTCAAAAAACTGGGTGTGGTTCGATTTATCAAAAATTGTCTGGATCACATAAATAAATATATATTTTGAAACTAATACTGCAAAGTTACGACAAAATGATGTGCCAAGTTTTTGGAGAGAATTTTATCGTCCAATTTAATGATTTTGGTCGGTTTTAAATCGTCAATGAATTTAATTCCATTCATTTCAAGTTTCTTTCAAGCTTTTAAGTTTTTATGATAGCAATTCGTCACATTCGAACTGCCCGTTTTTATGCCAATGTATCAAACTGTAAATTCTCATCCGAATGTCAATAACAATAAAAAATTAAACAACATCCATATCGAATCACACTCGATTCTCTGTGCAACAAATGAATGAACATTTTCCAAAGTCGAACCACAACGCACTCTGTGTGTGCCAAACTAAAATAAATGGAAATTGTTTGGTTTCAACAAAGTATATATCACAAGCAAAATCGAAGCGAGAAAAAAACATTCGAAACTTTTTGATTGTTAAACAAATGTATTTCTTTGGTGCGGCCAAACACATTATCGTATGCCATATTATATGGTTCATGTTGAATTCAACTTCATTGATGGAAAATTCAAAGTTTATTTTGTTACATTTCGCCAGCAACTAGTTTGTTGGCCGAACCGTTTCGAATAAAACGGCCTCAAGTGAATATATGAGCGTGTATATATGTTTTTAGAAATTCCATTTCCAGAGATCACTTCACTTTAAGTTTGTTTGAACTTTTCATCCTTCGGAAAAGGCGAAGTTTTTTGTCGAACGGAAGTGAATCGATTGCGAGGTAAATGTATACCATAAAATGTGAAAGTGTTTCTTTCATTTTGCAGTGACTTGATCCAATTTTTATGTTCGTTTTTTTTTTAACCAAATTCAACTAAAAGGAAATACGATGGGTTATCCTTATTTATTAATAATCTTAAGATATCAACCCGTCTTTTGTCAATTGAAGGCTGTCGCTAATTAAATGTGACCCATTTATTGAATTTGCGTTATTCTATCGACGCTTTTTTCCCTTGGGAGAAGCAAAAGAGGAAAAAGAAGAAGATATGCTTCGTGAAAGGAAACAAATTATTGCATATAAGATGATGTATTGTATTGAGTAATTTGATGAGGATATAACGTAATACACCATATCTGTATTCCACAAACTTTTTGAAAACGATAAGTGAAAAACTAATATGTGAATTTTGTCTATTCGAAATATTGCATGATCTATCATTTTACGCTCGAACCTTATTATTGATGGTGTATTCAAATTTTTGAAAAAAGACACGTACCGTTTTGAGATAGAACAACCTGATGAAATATATACACAAAGACTTTTGAAGTTTTCAAACGGATTAAATTTTCCGGAAGAAACTGATAAAGTTCAAAAGTTCCCTTTTAGCATATAAATATAATTTATGGATATTTACTCAAAAAATGAGCCAAAACAATTAAAGTCAAAATAAGGCATCACATCAAATGCTTGAAAATGCTTCCTGTACGTATTTCTATTGCATTGCGTATCAAAACTAAACGTCTGTGCCAAATGTGAATTCAATATGGATATCAAAACTCACTCATTTTCGTCAACGCTCATGAGCCGCGATTGAAATAATTGCATTGTGCGCCATTTTTCAACTTTAAAATTCTAACTAGCATGTAAAATACCTATTTCTCATAATTTCGGTGCGCTGAATTTAATGGAGTGTTCGGTTTTTCCCTATCACGTCGGAGTTCACATTGGAAATATACAGGTGAATGTGATGTATATTTTGTTAAGTTCATATGCAATTCGTAATCGAATTCAGTTTTGAATTTCAATCGTTTTTTTTTTCGTCAAGAGCGAGCGAGCGAGAAATATGCAAATCGGCTTTATATCAGTACAATGAAAATGCTTTGTCATCACAAATAAAGCACCATTTTTTTGTTTAATACGTGACGCTGTTGAGGTTGTTTTTCCAACAATACTAGTAAGTAAAGTTCAAAAATGTTTGGTAAATTGACGATTCACATGGAGAACTTCCATAAAATCGATTGCATTAATAGAGTTTAAATAACAATATCGTTATCCCATCCTATCATTCATTGAGTGATGAGCTGATTTGAAAGTGTACACTGAAAAAAACTATTAATAACTTAATCCATGTTCATTTGTTTGATTTACACATTGAGCTTATCTTTTGTCTATTATACTAACCAGAGGGAAATGTGAAACCGTTGACACACTCTATGCGTGGTATTATTGCTTGGCTCTATGCGGTTTCCAAAACATAAATCTTACAAATGTCAGTGTCAAAGTCAATGTCCAAGGGATCTGTGGGTATCAATTGAGTGGAAAATAATGATTGGGTCGCTTTTAATTTCTTTTCGATAGGATAAGTTCAAACAAGTGTTTTTTGTGCCCATTATTCGATGTGAGGAAAGAGAGTTATATAATAACAGAGTATTATCTTACAGTGCAATATACATACATTTATCATTATTATAATTTATCACTCATTAATCCAAAATGTAAGAGAATCCCATAGATAAAACACACTCATTCACTCTCTCTCTCTCTCTCTTTTGCACATAATCAAACATTACATGATAAATGCCAAGTTTTTGTTTGCGCATGGATTTCGATTGTTTCCATACACACACATTCACGCATACACATACATTTATTTTGATATCGCTTCACAAGCATTAACTCAATTACTTCACCATTTTGTAGAGTTGTTGGATTGTAGATTATGTGTATGGGAATGCGTAGTGCGAAATATAAGCATTGTTCATGGGTATAAACCTCAAAGGTGTTATAAATTATATTGTTGGGGTGCTGAAAACATGCATACAAAGGAAGTGATAAAAGGAATTTGTTGATGGTGAAATGAAAACACCTAATTTGTCTAGAGAATATGTACAAAATGAAACATACGTTTTAGCACAATGTTCAATCTATTATATTTATCCGCGTGTACACCTGCAAAGTAACAAAATTGCTCGTTAATAGGGAAATTTACATGAAGAAAATAGCAAAATTAGCAATAAATAGCAGAATTAGCACTGTACGTATATTAGAACAAACTAGTAGAAATACTAGCAGAATTAGTGAAAAATAGAGAGAAATAGCGTTTGTTTAACAAACTTTGTTATTATAAATTATTCGATCTGCAATTCACGGTTATCCCCTAGAAATTAATAGTAACAATTTCCAAATCAATAGGTCCATTTTCCTATTTCCGAAGATTTTGTTCGGAATTGTATCATAAAATCTTTGTCTGTATGCCTTGTGCAAAAACAATGTCTGTGAATATGAGCTCCAAAAATAGCGCTGTATCATTTGTAGGGTCAGTCTATTCACTGGTAAATATAAAAAGCTTCCTCGAAATATTGCATTCATGCTCTGGAAGACAATAATTCAATAAATAAAAGCATGAGCATAAAGAACCTCATTTCTATCTTCGAACTGTTTGTTCAATAGAAACATTATAGAACACATTTTCAAATCTAATATGAGTGCGTGATCACAGATATAGATGAGTTCAACACAAATACTAACACCACAGAGATAAAGACCAAATCGATCCATCAAATTCTATATTTTCACATGTATTAAACTCTACGACAACATACTCTTCCCGTTCAATTATTTGGATTATTTCAAGAACGAGCTTTGTACGTGTTATCCAAAGCTTTTATTTAAGTAATTTATTTGTGAAAATATGTACTAACAAAAAGTGCTTAATACACGAAAAAACATATTTCATTCATATAGATGAAAATGTTAGTTAAATGCAACTCTGTTGCAACAATAACAGGTAAGGGGAATGTCACAAAGAACGTACTAGAATTATATCATTCGGAATAATGTAATGTAATTTTTATTTTTGAATATTCGTTTTTATATACAATATATACAAAATATTATTTATGAGATTCAGTCCTCTGACTATACAGCATTTGAAATTTTTTTTTTTTGATAAGTTTGTTTTGTTGACTTGTTTCGGAAAAATTTGTGGAAAAGTTTGTAAAAACCACAATATGACGGGATTTTAATTTTTTTAAATGTTTTTGGTATTTTTGTTGTTTTATATTATGCTAGGGGCAAACTACTATTACAACGTAATTCATTTAATACATAATAATTCCATTCAATTCAATATAATTCTATGTCAATTCAATTTAGTTCCAAGTAATTCGCACTGATCTAGTATGCTGTTTTTGTATGCCATGTTCTGTGTGCTATCACAAAAGTACAAAAATCAATTTTAACTGATTTAAAGATGAAAAATTACAATTTCGGAAGATAATCAATAACATTTAAATATGGTTTGTATTTAAAATCACATTTTTTTGTATCTCTCCAAACGGATTATTCACAAATCTGATTTGTCACAAACTAGAATCGTGTTGAATAGTTTCACGATGAATACGATGGCTGTTTTCGAAACTACTGTCATATTCCATACATTTGCTCACTCATTCCAGCAATCATGTACACAGACATAAAAAAATGTGTATTTTCAGTAGTAACGCTGCTATATGACTGTTCTCTTGACAATTTGTGCAGGACTAGAACATTATGAATTAGTTGGAACTAAATTGTATTGACATAGAATTATATTGAATTTAATTGAATTTTTTTTGTACTAGATGAATTACGTTCTTGTAGTAATTTGCCCCTTGATATTATGTCTTAGAGTCTTAGTCTTATCATTCGGAATAGGTCAAAATAGGTTGGAATAGTTTGGAATTAGTGGTAATATAAATGTCAACAAATACGCCGATATTTGTTGACATTTACGTTGCCGCTTATTCCAAACTATTTCAACCTATTCCGAATTATATAATTCTAGTACGTTCTTTGTGTCATTCCCCCTGACAACAGGTGCAGAATAAACGGATTAATGAAATCCCAGATTTCTGGTGAAATGTTTCGAAAATTGCACAAAAAATCACTAAGTAAAAAAGCTCTATCGTTAGTAGAATTTAGTTTTTTTAGAACTCATTGAAAAACACATTTTACTATACTAATAATAAGTAAAAAAATGTATATTCGTGGATGGATTCGTGGATATAAAATATCATTTTTTATTGCTTATCATTCATAAAAAACCAGTAATAATAGCAGTTTCTCTATAATTGGTAGAATTTAAAAGTATCACGCCTGCTTTGGTTTTGCACCACTTTTGTTCGCTTTAAATGTCACCAAATTGAAACGTATGCAAATTCAGTTGCGGTTTCATGACTGACACATTCAATTAATCAAAATAAGTTCATTAGTCAAGTGTGATGATAAAATCTTCATTTTGATTCCGTAACACATAACGCAAGTGGCATTTCCATGTATTTTTTTCTCAGAATGGAAACGTTGTGACTTTTATTTGGTTTTGTAATTTCAACAAACTTGTCAACATGATGGAATCCAGTTCTTTAATGAAAATTAAATTAATTGCTTCTTTAATAAAAATAAAAGGTCAACACAGTTCAACAAATGAGCACATTTTCATTTAATTTTTGTGGTCTCATGAAAGTTTCTTGCCACAGCCTTCACTCAGCTCGTCGTAAATGGAATTTTAACATATGTGTGGTTTTTATTCAGTTCAATTTTAAAGTTTTGCGATGTTTTCGCATATCATTCCATCTCTATTCGGACCATTCAACGTGCATGTGATATATGGCCGAGTGATTCGGTTTACGTGTATAAGCTTTCCCTGCATTTTGACATATCATTTTTTTATATTTATACACAACGGTAGCAAACAATGTCTATTTGGCACAATGTGTACTTCTGAGTGATGATATTCTCACGTAAATTAGCGATTTCAATGCGTTAAATTCACCTACCGTGCATACGTTTAAATTGAAATTTTTAAAATATTATTTCATCGATTATTGAACGTGGAATTTCGTTATATTTACATTGTACACAATGGAATTTTCCTGTTCAACAACTGATCAATTTATGTAGTTTACTCGAAATCGCAATATGTCATTAAATTTAATTTTTCCAACGAACATCATTGCCTCGTTAAACTGTCACTCAACGCAAAAACACACCATTGTTCGCGATTCAGTTTTTTTTCACTTGCATTTCGCATGGACTCACAGTTCACCTCGTTATCATATCCAATTGAAAATTTAATCAAAGCAATTTTAATACATTGTATGCAAAATATACAATGAAATTCCGTAAGTTTTTCCCGTGCAACAAATGCTTGAATACGGGGTTGAATAGGTGTTGGTTGCATTTCATGTTTCTGTTCATTTATGCACAAATGAACATCTTCGACAGTGACACAAGTGTGTGTGAGAATGTAACACTTGTTATTTAGATCATCAAAAGATCGCTTCATGAAAAGCAAATTCTCTCGTTCTCGCTCCCTTCCACCTTCATCAACACCAAAAATATTCAGCATACATTCATATTTGAGTGTGAGTGTCAAACCCGAAAACAGATTGTTCTGCTATGTAGTAGCAATTGAAATAGTTATACACATATGATCTCAAAATAAAGTCAAATTTCAACCAAAGAAATGCAAAGAATAACTAAATGATATTCCCTATTCCAATATATGGATGTAGATTTTACATGAGATTTTATGACTGGATTTTCAAATGCAATTCGATTGTTTTCGGTTAGCACCAAATAACAAATCACCGAGCGCGCTCTTGATTTCGTAAAGTTGTCACACCAAATGATCAAAAATTGAAATCTACATATAAAAAAACACCAAAAGCAAAATCTGCACGCGATTTTCATGTCAAAACAACGAAAAAAATACGACACAATTTCAAATGAACCGAATCAAATTCAAGATTTACATATAGCATCTTCTCACATACAGATTGTATTTTGCCTGAAAAAAGATGCAAGGAAAACACAATCTTCTCATTCTATCTATCTTATCTTGAAGCTGTGTTGCACACCAACACATAGTCGCTGCTTTTTTGCCATGAGAAATAGATTTGCATTTTATGTGTGGGGCGTTTAAAATCAGAAGGAAAATATACATCCGTTTGTGCGAGACACACACAAACACACAGCCGGAGTAAGCAAAATGAATTTGTCGAACAGCAAAGTGAATATTATGCATGTTTTGCAAAATGTTTTTGGCTCAACACCGTACTGTTACTGCTGTTGCCGCTGTTACATTTGTGCCACGTTTTATGTGCGAAATGTGATTTTATAGTCTTACAGATCTAGCTATTTTGCTCGGCATTGTTTATTCAATAAAAAACACACACACAAACCGCATAAACACGCTTCATTTTTTCCTCTGGAAGAGAATCGGATTTTAGATTTGGTGGCAATTCTATTTTCAACATAGTTGATGTTAGTTTTGTGCAAATGACATACAAAATATGCGATAATCGACTTTGCTTCTAATATCCGATGAAGCATGAAATAAAGGAAAAGGGAGAGAGGGGGAGGAGAGGATTAAAATTGGTTGTTTCTCGTGCTGCTGAAGCAGTCTTAAAATTGAATTTCTACTTTTCCGTAAAAAATGCAGAAATTCTACTTTTTTTCCTTTGGATTGCTTTGCAATATCATAGAAAAATCGGTGAACTTTTTTTTTTCTTCGCAGGCTGTACATTTAATTATGACTTTTCCTTTTCAACTGGTTTCTCTTTTTTCTTTGTTATGTGAAAATTGTGAAACACGTCTAATAATAGCTGTTTGATGCGTCAGCTGTCTCAAGTGTGAGGAATGCGTTCGACGTCAAACGACGGCCAAATAGAAAAGCAAAAAGAATGGAGCGAAGAGCAAACAAGAGCGAAAAGAATCGAATTTGTTTGTTTTTATTTCCAATTGAGAATGTATTGACATTATTAAGTATCATAAAATCGAGTAAATAACATCTGTGACTTTGTTTATCATGGCCCATTTCAAGCTTATATAGATCCGTCGGAGGTCATGAAGTAAAATGTGTTTGTTGTTTCGTTGTTGTTGCTGCTGCTATTGGCACAATAATGTGCTTGCGATAAAAGTTGGCGAGGAGGTGCTTGTGTGTGTGTGTGTGTGCGTCGATCGGCGTTGTGTAGGTCGTTTCGAATTAAGCGAACACTAAATACCATCAGGCAAAACAGCATTCGCCGATTCTCAATCTCGTGCAAATGGGCCAATATATAAAATATATTGAGCCGGGCGCGTAGAAAAATAAAATCAAGAGAAGAAAACTTAACTTTTGTGTGTGCCAATATCAAGAGTAACAGTCGTGAATGTCATATATCTATTGAAAACATGAAATTGGTGCTATCTTCGTTTTATATTGAAGGTGGATGTTTGAATGGATGTTCTGAAATCTTTATTGCCAACAACAACTGGCTCAAAAGTACATACGCAACGAACGCGAAAAGTATAGCGCATACGGTTTCATGTATTCGAAGCGAGGGGGGAGATGTGAGCGTTTTGAATGTGAAAAAGGGTATTGAAACAACAAATGATGTTAAAATAAAGTGAAAGAAAAAAAAACCGACAAAAATAGTATAAAAACAGTAAACGACGATAAAAACGAAGCGTAACACACACACAAAGTATCAAATCAAATTCTTACCGCATTTATATTACAAATAAACGAATTGAAACGCGAAAAACCATCTGGATTGTGAGAATACACATCGTATAGCATGTATAACAATGAACATAATGGTCAAACCGAGAATCATATATATAGTCTATCATCATTTGCGAATACGAACACATTGCATGCATTCAGAATAAAAAAGAAAACAGCAACGACGATAAAGGAAACGGAAATGAAAGCCAGGTAGCGAACAATTCAGATGTCAAAATCCAGATTTCCCAACAAACGTTGATAATCTCATTTGGTGGTATGCCTTGATTTTGAATTCAAGCGATTGCATTATTTTTATTATTCTGTTGGTTTAGAGCGTTTGTAATGCCAACATTCGGATGTTCAATTCGTTATTATTTTCGAATGTGTGTTGTGAATGGGGCAGGTGCACGTGATTTGGCAAAATGAAGTTTAAAAAAAAACTGTATTCACATTTCAGCCGAATATAACGAGATGGCACGAAAATCCGCAATTCATTTCACTACTTCGGCAATTTGCATTTCCAAATGGGAACGAGTTTTTCAATTTTTCGTCTGTGTCGACACACTAGTTGAAGTCATTAGTTGTGATTTTGTGGGTGTTTGTTGAAACGAATGGATGAAATGGACGTCTCTTCATTGTTGCACTAAATCGCTATCAAATGAAAGTCAAAATCATCAAAAAACGATGACGCTTTAACACTACCGAATGATCACTAACAATGGCATTTCAGCGTGCCAAATTGACGGCATCCCGACAGCCAAACGTTCATAACATTCATTTTTTTTCGCTTCTTCTTTCTAGTTGAATGTATTGTTTTGAACATTTTCTACATAAATTCATAATATCAAGTAATTTGTATGCGAAACGTGTGCAGTTTCATGCATCCGTTTGCCAGTATTCGTATGCATTCAGAATAGCTAATCATGAAACTAGGAGCGCACACAGAGCACACACACATGGTACATATAGAAAAATATTTATACGTGCGAGCATACAAAACGCAACGTATAAATACCGAAAACGAAATATGTTTCAATGTTTATTTCATATTTTCCGTAAACACATGCAGCACAGATATAATACATGTGAAACCATACGAGAGCACTCTCTTTTCCGGTGAACATTATCTTGTCCCAATGCTGCTTAAATGAATTGCACAGTGCACAGCTTGCAGTGTCTCTCTGTCCGTCTCTTTATCTTTCGCGGGATCCCCTTCTGCTTGTTATTTCTCTGTCTGACTATCTGCCTTTTCGATGTGTTTGGATATAGTTTGTGTTTTAGCTGATAATGGGTTGCAAGTTGCAACAATCCCAATTCAATGTGCAAAGCATATGTTTGATGAGCGTACACACATACACACACATACACTCATAAATGCACAAAGTCACAGTAGCTTATTCAAAACCGAATAAACTGCTGCACTTTATATCATGAACTTGTGGACTGGATTCAAGTGATGCGGAATTATGCAGTGCACACATGGTCAAAAACATATATGTATGATGTACGATTTGATGATGCTGGTTAACGGAAACGTTGCATCTATCTTTTTTACTTATGAAATATTCAGAGTTTGATTTTCTTCCTTTTGAAAATGTTGTCGGGCTTAAAATATGACCAGACACCACAAGTTCCAGCTATAAACAAAACATCATAATATCAAATTTAAAGCTTGACTTCAACATCGATCAAATCAACAAACTTATTGTTGGCGCACACACATTTCCAAAGCAAAATACAAATATGAAAATATGTACCGTTTTAATCACATTTTCATTATAAAATATGTTGCTAATGATCGAAAGTTTCATACGGAAATTGTGCATTCAAAATGATGAGCTAAACACCAGATTTAATACTCATTTGCAACTCGTTAGAAGTGGGAATCCAGTCTAATTATCGTATTGCCTTTTTCGAAGAACAGCGTTGGCATCGTCATTAGCCATTTTAAGCAATTATTCTGAATGTATGGTGAAACACAATAGTTGCCGATTATTTCGTTCATTAAGTTTAAAATGCTGGTTATAGTGTTTAAATGTTTGACACTTTGTAATCACAATGGCGGTTGTCACATCAAGATGATGTTGACTTTTGTTTAAACTTCAACTGCACATACATCGAGTCTAAACAATAGTGTGACATCAATAAATTGTAAAATTTTCCTCGTGTTTTTTGCGTTTGTTGCTATGATATAATCAAAAATATTACACACAAAAAATAAACCTGACAAATCATTTTAGGATTCCTATTAAAATATTAATTTGTAAGGTTTCCTTATAATATGGCCACATTTTATTAGGAAACCTTTAAATAATAAAACATGTTTTGTTTCAACACAGTGAGGTTGGCTTTGACGTTTAGGCGCGCCAATTTATTAGGATTCCTGTTAAAATATTGCGATTTTATAAGGAAACCTAACAAATTCATTTTTTTTAATAGGAATCCTAAAATAATTTGTGGGGTTTATCTCTTGTGTGAACAAACTTGCAAGCACATCTTTATCTGAATTCGCTCAAATCTCTCTATTTTCCTTCAAATTCAAATATGGTATTGGTCGTTTCGGTGTTGATGGCATTACAAAAAGTTTCGCTTGAAAAATCTACGGACACACTGAATGAAATTTCGTGCATCGATTCTAATTGACAAAAGTTGTGCATACATTTCTTAAAATTCAGTTAAACAAAACCAACATTGGAGAGATTTTCACTTATTTTAAAATTAAAATGCTTCGTTTGAGGGAATTTGTTGATAATAGCATCAAAAGTTTTCCATTAAAGTCTGGCGTTTCTTAAAAGTGTCCATCAAATAAGAGAAATACTTAGGAAAAGTCTTTATAAAGCGAATTTCGGATGTAAAAATGTTGATTTTACAAAAAAAA